>NC_141045.1:5485000-5517500 GCF_052040795.2 Danio rerio
CATGATTGAGATTAATCAAGTAAAATGTAAAAAATACATCTGCTTTGTCAATGCATAATAAATCTTTCATTCATTCATACTTTTTCCTTCGGCTTGTGAAGTTTATTTATAAACAAATTTCGAGAGGGTCACGTGCTTATGATTGTTCACAGCTGTTCCAACTTTAGCTAATGACTGATTATTAGGGATGTAACGGTATCAGAATTTCACGGTACGGTAACACCTCGGTATTAATGTCACGGTACGGTATTGATTGAATCATTTACAGGAAAAAACAAAACTTATGAAAATACTCCAAAAAAGTGCCAAAAGTGTCAATGACATACAAATTAGTCATCTGTAAGCTTTGAAACAGGAACTTCAATTTTAATAACAAAAAAATATTAAACCATGTAAAAAAAAATTAAGTTTCAATTTAGTAGTGTTGAAAACTCATCACATTCAACATTTAATCACTCACTCACTTAGATAGAGATGGGTTTAAAGGAAAATTATCAAATAAATATAATCTGGTAAAAGCTGGTATCTCTGGGCATTTACAATGTCCCCTGCAACAGAAAAAAACCCTCTCATTTGGGACTGAGGTTTCTGGGACAAGAGAGATATGACTTGGCCAAGGTTGACAGCAGTGGGTAACGTTGTGCATTGTCTTTCCCCCACTTGAGAGGACAAACCATGAGTGAGATAGAGGTCTCATGTCTGCATCAATCTGAACAGTGTGCTGTGTTTCTGCAGTCCCCATGACTGATTATTAGTCGTATTCCCCAACTTGCAGGCACGTGCACACATAGGGCTCAACCTGTGCAGTGCACATACCCTTTTTAGTCTTGGATAGAAAGTGCCCTTCCAAAATGATCAAAAGCGCCCCCACGACGCGACATACCCTCCGTCCCCGCTTTACAGTACGCGCGCGACAACACAGCTGATTAGAACGCGCGCGACAACACAGCTGATAAGAACTAGCGCGACAACACCGCTATTCAGTACGCGCGCGACAACACAGCTGATAAGAACTAGCGCGACAACACCGCTATTCAGTACGCGCGCGACAACACAGCTGATAAGAACTCGCGCGACAACACCGCTATTCAGTACGCGCGCGGCGACAACACCCGCTTTAGGGTTTTACAGCGCTTTTTCATCCCCGCTTCTAGAAGCACACTCCATTTCCGCATTACTGGATCTGTAGCGACAACAGACCGCAAGGGATTATGGCCAAGCCTGGGCTGATGGGAATTGTAGTTTCCGGTACCTCCCGTTCGCTTCATTCGCCTGAGCAAATTTTCTCAGAAGACCTATAGTTTTACTGAGTCATGCGACTACGGTAACATCGAAAAAAATTAATATTGCGGTATGACGGTATTTACAATACCGTTACATCCCTACTGATTATCCAATCAGACGATCCTTAACTCACTATAAATAAACAGACTTTTCGCATCTCAATATCTTCGTCTTGAAGAAACCCCCCCACCCGACCCTACTTTCCCTCCTTTCAAACTGGCGTCACGGTGGCCAGCGATTAGCGCTGTTGCCTCACAGCAAGAATGCCCCTGGTTTAATTCCTTTCCAAACCAGACGGCATTTCTGTGCGGAGTTTGCTCGTTCACCCCGTGGTCGCGTGGGTTTTCCCCGGGTCCTCCGGTTTCCTCCCACAGTTCAAAAACAAGCACTCTAAACAATTAATCCAAATACATTAGCTAAACTCTGAGTACACCTTCAGCATCCATATCTGACACTTAGCTACAACAAGCAAGAGGGGGGAGTCATCGAGATCTACCTGAGCTCAAACTCCCTTCTCGCCTTGCAAAGGGGGGGAGCCCAGGGCTCGAGGATCTTATAAGCTCAGGGCTCTCTCCCGGGACAGCACGCCAAACTAGCTTTATTATCAATCATCAGCTAAGTGTGAACTCTTGAAAGTTACTTTATTGCTCTTCCAGCCGCAACCTAGTTCTGGGAAACATCCATACACACTCATTCACAAACACTACGGCCAATTAAGTTTGGTCAATTCCCCTATAGCACATGTGTTTGGACAGTGGGGGAAACCAGAGCACCCAGAAGAAACCCACACCAACACTGGGAGAACATGCAAACTCCACACGGAAATGCCAACTGGCCCAGCCGGGACTCGAATCAGCGACCTTCTTGCTATGCTAAAAACCGAACCACTGTGTCGCCTAATTAACTTTTTGATTGGAATAATTATTTATATATTATAGGAATTTTAATAAAAACAATGTTAGTGCACTTTTATTAAACCTAAAGCGCTGCAATGTATACAAAATAAGAATAGATTAAAATTAGAATAAAAAAATAAATAAAATTATGCGCAGTAGTAAATCACACTGCAATAATCAGATAAAAATACAATAAATGAATAGATAAATTACAGTGGTAAATTACATCAAATATAAAAAATAAACGTATATTAAATTAACAATAAATACATGTCAAATAAGTGGTGATGCGGTCAGGGCCGGAGCAAGCTGAACTGCCGCTCTAGGCAGAGGACGATCAGGCCGCCCTCAACCCCAATGTGAAAACGAAAGTGACCGGTTATGAAAATAAAGTGAGGTGTCGCGGACCTCTATTCTGCCGCCCTATGCGCGGATATGACTGAGGACGCGCGGGTGCTGAGGGAGGTGTCGCTGACGCCGCCCTCTCTATTCTGTCGCCTTTGCGCGAATATATCTGAGGACGCGGGTGGTGAGGGAGGTGTCGCGGACATAACTGAGGACGCGGGGTTGTAAGGGAGGTGACGCGGACGCCGTCCTCTCTATACTGCCGACCTAGGCAGCCGCCTAGGTCGCCTCTATGGATGCGCCGGCCCTGGATGTGATGGCGTAGTACGCAGTGCTGTCACCTCACAGCATAAAGGTCGCTGGTTTGAGCCTCGGCTGGGTCAGTTGGCATTTCTGTGTGGAGTTTGCATGTTCTCCCTACGTTCGTTAGGGTTTCCAGTTTCCCCCACAGTCAAGACATTAAGTACAGTTGAATTGGGTAAGCTAAATTGTCCATTGTGTATGTGTGTGAATGAGTGTGTATGAGTGTTTCCCAGTGATGGGCTGTGGCTGGAAGGGCACCCGCTGCGTAAAATATGTGCTGGATAAGTTGGCGGTTCATTCTGCTGTGGCAACCCCAGAATAATAAAGAAACTAAGCTGACAAGAAAATGAATGAAAGAATTATGTAAAATACTGTAAATTAGCAAACTCCTGGGTAACACTTTAACATAATAAGTTAATGTATTTACTAACATGAGTAAACAATGAACAATATATTTATTACAGTGTTTGTTAATGTTGTTGAAAATACAGTCATGCATTGTTTGTTCATGTTAACTCACAGTACATTAACTAACGTTTCAACTTTAGACTGTAATAGTAAATGTTGAACTATGATTATTAAGTCCTGTACAAGTGTTGTTCATCCTTAGTTTATGTTAGTAAATACTTTAACATTACCAAACACAAATACTGTAATAAATACTGTAATATGTTGATCATGTCAGTGAATTACAATAAATAATTAACCATTATTTTCAAGTTTTACCAATTCCTGTAAATACACGTACACGAGTTAAGAAATCAATAGCTGGTGCTATAACGCAGCTTTTCAATCACAACAAATGAAACCATTAACTTACTACAGCTAGATTACATTTTGCTATATTATATTATTGAAATAAAGTTGTGAACAACCCAATGAATTTAATAACATATTTTGTTATGTTAGCCCGGAGCAGGGCTATTTTAATTTGAACTAACTTCATGGTTACCATAGTAAATTAGTGTAAATTCACCATACTTCTTCATTCACATGTGGCTAAAACTAAATCACAGCTGCGTTCAACTGTGTAACATTATTGAGCGCTGTAAAAACTCTTCACTAAACTTTACACAGAAAGTTTACGTAGTTGTAAGTTAACTACTGACTGTCAACCATCAACAATAACAACAGCTTAAAGTGAACAATAAACACTTACACTGGGGGACTTTAGGCGCGTATTTCCTGACGGACGTGACAATCTACCTTCGCGCGCATACTATAAAACTAACACTTACATAAGCAAAAAGCTATATTTATGTTATTACGTTACAGATATGCGATTTAATAAGTTGACTTCCGTGTTTCACGCACATGTTTCGTGTTGACACACCGCGGAACTTTGAGCAAAAGGCGGGAGGAGAGCTCTTAAAGAGACAGTGACGGAAAAGCCACTCATATAATGTAATATGGATAATACAGACTGATGGACTGACGAGCATTATTTTTATTATTTTCTATAATACTTGGCTTTTTTCTAAAAGGTTTTGGACCCAAGACAGATCCCTGTGGTAGCCACAAGTTATGCAATGGATGGATGGACAGACAGACAGACAGACAGACAGACAGACAGACAGACAGACAGACAGACAGACAGACAGACAGACAGACAGACAGACAGACAGACAGACAGACAGATAGATAGATAGATAGATAGATAGATAGATAGATAGATAGATAGATAGATAGATAGATAGATAGATAGATAGATAGATAGATAGATAGATAGATAGATAGACAGATAAACAGACTGACAGACATACAGACAGACATATAGACAGATGGATCTGTTATATGTATTGTGATATTTTATTATTATTATTATTATTATTATAACCTTTATTTCACCAGGAAAGACACATTGATATTAAAAATCTCTTTTACAATAGTGTCCTGGCCAAGATTAGGCAGTACACAAGTCACATGAGTCCAACACACAACAAACAAAAAACCATTTAAAGTTAACATGAATCACACTGACAACTATTTAAAACATCTACAAACCTGTGTTTCAACTTCTAAAACTTTTATAGTCTTTTTAAAAGCATGTAGTGAAATCAAGTCTTTGAACTGCAACTGCGTTTGCAGATTATTCCAAGCAAAAGGTGCTGCGTACTTAAAAGCCTTTTTTCTCATCTCAGTCCGCACTTTAGGGACAGAGAGTAAATAAATATGCTGTGACCGAAGAGTTAAGAACAGGCTTTTTACAAATGTAATTCTGGAGATATGATGGGAGTAAACCCAGTATAGATTTGTAAACAAGAATATGAAAATGCTTGAGCCTACGAATGGACAATTAATAATTCCTCTAGTTGACTTGGATAGCTCATATTCCATTCATAAGACTGATTGATATGATTTCATAGGGCAGTACATCTGCATAAAATATAATATACAAGTTACAAACGTAGATAACTCGAATAAAGCAAAGACACAATTTAAAGCGGCAGAGCTTTATGGTTTTTGGAGAATCCGTATTGAGGAATTAAATAATCAAAATGTCAAAATTAAATACAATTAAAATGTTGTTAAGCTACAAACATTGTGATTTCTTATACACAAATAGTTTAAATTCAACTTAAAACTAAGTCATAGGCAGGGCCAGACGGAATCTGCGGACGTTTTTTGCTATTTCTGCAGAGAATTTTGGTAAAAATCTGCGGATTTCTGCGGAATTATTTTGGGAGTATCCAGTGGAGTATCATAACTAAAACCTTAATAAATTAAATAAAAAGTAATAAATTACTGAATAAAAACTGAATAAATTCAGATTTACATATTTACTTAAGTAAGTAAACAGAATTAATGATGATCTAAAAATCTGCAGAAATCTGCGGAATTCTACTAAAAATCTGTGGAATTCTGCGCTTTAAACACACAAGCAAATTAAAAACTTTCATTCTATTAAGGGTACACTTTGCAATGACTAGTTAATGGTCACTATATATCCATTTCAATATTGCAGATGCACACATTGCGATATCAATGGTGAATTGAAACATTGTGCAGTCCTAGAAGAGACCAATCTAATTCGTCATATCTCTATAATCTTATCTTATCAGTTAGCATCATTTTAAGAGTGTCTTTCTCTCCTGTTTCAGTGTTTTCATTCATGTCTGGACATGTTCTGCTCTCCTGGCACCTGCTGAAGTGTGCGATTGCTTTATCCCACTGAGACATAAGAGAGAATCCATGACAAATTTGTTTTCCATGAGGAGAGAGACTTAATAAGTGGCCGATGAGATGAACATTTAAGCATCTGAGGAATTTTATTTTGAAGAAATGACCTGGGTGTGTCAGACAACGTTTCTAAAGGGGACCTATTATGCAAAACTCACTTTTAAAAGGGGTTTGAACACAGATGTGTGCAGGGGCGGACTGGCCATCTGGCAATTCTGGCAAATGACAGAAGGGCCAGACCATTTTTTAAAATGTGGGCCGGTCAGTTTTTTATTTTTATTTTTTATTTTATTATTATTTTTTATATGTATTGTTTTTACATGCAGGCAGCTTTTATCTCGTGCAACATGTGAATATTATGATGACGTTGATGATGGTAATAATAGTAATAGTAATAATAATAATAGTAAATGTTAAGCATTTGGCCCAATCGGTGATGGTTTCGAGAGGGGCCGACTCAATCAAAGGTTACGCGGACATAATCAAAATCTGGCAAGAATGTCAAACAAAGAGTACATGATCTCACGAGAAAACGTAAGTATTTTACGTTTTGTCAGTTTAGTGGCTAATTCGTATGAATTCGTACGAGTTCAGTCGTACGAAATGGTACGATTTTAAAAAGGAGGCGTGGCACCTGATCCCACCCCTAACCCCAACCGTCATTGGGGGATAAGCAAATCGTACTAAATTGTACGAATTAGATCGTACGAATTCATACGAATTAGCCACTAAATGAAAAAGTTACGAATTGCCGTGAGATTGTGTTGGGTAATGTGGGCTGGTGTGGCTAACGTGCCAGGGCTGAATTTTGGTCCCAGTCTGTCCCTGGATGTGTGGCAACAGTGTGTGCAATACAAACAGCCTTTAATGATAAAATTTTATTAAAATAAAAACAGTCAGCAGAAACACTTTGATTGACATTCTCTCTTTGTACGTGTCATCAGAACATCAGAAGGGCATAGTGTCCACGAACAGAAGAGCAAAACCAAAAACCACACAGCTGATACAGAGTCCAGACAGCCTTTAACAAGCTATCTATATAAACACACACACACACACACATAAACAGCATCCACGTGGACGCGTGCGTGCTCGCTGGATTGGAAGCGATATTGTTAAGGGGGTCACACACCAAAAGGGCCACTCGGCGACGCGACACATAGCGTCACGCAGCGCCATGTATTTTATAATTCTAAGCATACCCAGGTGAAAAAAATATATAATTAAATGCAATTAAATACACTTAAATACCCGCAAATTCATTTTTTGTACATTGTTTTTTTTTGTGTTAAATAAAAGTTTGATGGTTTTACACTATAAATATACTAATTAAAAGTATGTTTATACTTCAGTAGGACTTTAGTACACTTAACAAAAGTATACTAAATACCAGTAATAGTTAAATAAATTTTTAGTGTACTACAATAAAGTACACTACAGAAAAAACATATAAAAGAGTTTTATTAGTGTGTTTTTCAAAAGTGTGCTTTAAATGCTTTAAACATCAGTTGATTTTTAGTACACTGTTTACATACTAATCCTAAGTTTAAAATAAGTTAATATATAAAAAAGCTATTAGTAATGTATTGTAGTAGAAGTACATTTTCCCAAAAGTTGTACTTATGTACACTTAATGTGAATGCATTATTATCACTAACACTTAAATAGATTTTGAGTGTGGTAATTTTAAGTTTACATTAAATTGACTTTATTAAACATCTATTAATAATGTAGTAAAAGTACATTTTCCCAAAATGTCTTTACATTTCATATATGTGCTGTAATGTTGCATCTTATTTATATATTTTTTGTTCTTAGTTTTTGCTAAGTTTTTGTTCCCTCCCATAAGGTATTTTTGGACTTGTGGTTTATTGCACAAAAAGATTAAAGTGTTTTGATGAAGCACAGATGCTGTTTTCTTTGTACACACAGTATCAGGTAAAAAAAAAGTGCACTAAAATTCACTTTATTTAAGTATACTTAGTACACTTTTCAGTAATGTACTAAAAGTGCTCTATTTTCGCACACTAGTTTTGTACTTAATGTACTAAAAGATAGTATTAAGTATATGTTAAGATACACTTAATACCATCTAAGCGTACTCAACTGAGCTATTTTGAGACACCCTGAAATTGAACTAAAATGTGCTTTTACCATACTATATCTGTATTTTAAAATATATATTTAGTTACAACTAGAAATACACTTGAGCCCTAATTTTAAACATGTAAACATATATATGACTAATTTAAAGTATAATAGTAATATATTAAAAGAATATACAAATTGTATATATTTTCATTATATTCATCATTTTATTTATATTATATTCATCATTTATATTTCAATGGTTTCATTTTAAATAGCATTCGAATGTGTGCGTCTGGTGTGCGATACTTCCAACTGTCATGTGCGCGCCGTGTTGCGGTGCATCCGGTGTGTGACGCCCTTTAGACTACCCGCTCCCGTTCAAATTACACCAGAGTTATCGACTGCTCCCGCGCTTTATTCAGAATTTATTTCCGCACTGCAAGTAATCTGGTCGGGTCCCGGGCACCCGGGAATGCAGACTTCTACATTGTACCTGCTGAAGATAATGTCAGCGACTACATTATTTTATTTATTTTATTAAATTTAAAGCGACAATCACCAAAATGGCACAATTTTAATTAAAGACTAAAATGGCCAGTTTCAAAGAGTTATAAAACGTAAATTGTGTAATATTTCAAGCTGAAACTTCACATACGTATGTGTGCCTTCACTGGGGTGGTACCTTTTAAAAAGGATACATTTTTTTCCTTCAAAGGTCCATATTAATACCTCAAGGGTACATATTGGTACCTAAAAAGTGCTACAGTGTTCTCATAAAATGTTTAGGTGCTAATGAATACTTTTAAGGTACCAATATGGACTCTTTAAGTACAAATGTGTACCTTTTAAAAAGATACCAGCCCAGTGACAGGTTGCGTACCTTTATTTCTTCTTTAGTTCCTGTATAGGGACATCAGAGACTTATTTGACATCTTGTAAAAAAGTGGCATAATAGGTCCCCTTTAATTTATGTATTTTATTAAAAGCACGTTCATGCAGGTTGAGGGTGGATAATGTCCGTTATCAAAGGGTTTATTTTCATGTTTTTTTCCAGTTTCATAGGAAATGTCCAGTGACTGACCTCACAAGAGCACCCAGGAAAATATTTTCCTAGAGATTTTGCTGTTTAGTGTTTACATGTGGGCCAAAGGATGCAGTTTTGCTGTTGTCATTTCACAACATTCTTTTTAAGAACATCGCGAACAGAATAGTCCAATTACTGAGATCTAAAAATATCCACAGCAACAAAACCCAAAGACATCCCCACAGTGAATCTACTGTGTTTTGTTGTTCAGTTTCCCAGCAGGGCAGTTATTACTGGGTTTCAAAATAATATAATCATAATTTTTGTGTTCACTTGTCATACATTCACTCATTCATTTTCCCTCGGCTTAGTTTCTTATTTATCAGCGGTCCCCACAGTGGAATGAACCACCAACTATTCCAGCATTTGTTTTACGGAGTGGATGCCCTTCCAGACGCAACCCAATAGTGGGAAATACCCATACACTCTCACATTCACACACACACACACACACACACACACACACACACACACACACACACACACACACACACACACACACACACACACTCATATACTACAGCCAATTTAGTTTAGTTTTTTTATACTTTACAAATTAAACTAATAACTTTTTGAAGGGAATTTAAATAATTTTTAATTGTGTTTTTTGCATTACACTTAATTTTTGGAGGGAAAAATGTTTTTGTTGATCATAAAATGACGTCAGAACAATACGTTTTGCTAAATAATGGCTAAATAATTTGTTTTTCCATTATTATACTAACAGGAATTTGATGATAAATTTGGTTAGTTAAGAATGTTATGATATTTTGTATTAATTTTTACTTTAGTTTTACAATTTCTCAAAAAAGGTGACACGGTGGCTCAGTGGTTAGCAAAGTTGCCTCACAGTAAGAAGGTCACTGGTTGAGTCCCAGTTGGCATTCACAGTCTGAACACATGAGCTATAGGTGAATTGAATAAACTAAATAGGCCTTAGTGAGTGAATGAGTGTAAATGTTTCCCAGTGCAGGGTTGGAGCTGGAAGGGCATCCGCTGAGTAAAACGTGTTGAATAAGTTGGCGGTTCATTCCGCTGTGGCAACCCCTGATGAATAAAGGGACTAAGCTAAAGAAAAATGAACAAATCTCTTTGTTAAAAACCCAAAGGTCAAAAATAGATTGATTATATCACTGACATTCGACTACTTGCAAACTCCTCTGGAGAGATGCATTTATTCATAACAGCTGTTCATAACTAAATCCAAAGAAAACAAAGACAAACTGTATTATTCCTTGATGATAGGCACGACGAGAATTTAAAGTAAGACTGATAATTTAATTTCAGTTCCCCCTGTGAGCTTTGAACTCTCTGACATCTCAAAACACATTTTTAAAAGAACATTCGACTGTCCCAGGAGTGCACACACAAGCAATCCCGAATAAATCAGAAAAACATTGCACCGTGCAGAGTATTCTGTTCTCTGCAATCCCCAGAGAGGACATATTTTTAAAACCATGTCATTTGGGAGGATCCCTGGTAAAGACATGTTGTAAAACACTGTACAAAGGTGGAAAGCACCATTCCAGTAACATACAGTACAAGCTGTCACGCTACAAAAGCTTAATGTTCACTTGATGAATAAATTACTGAAGGAATAAATAAATAGATTTCAGGAGAACAATCACGCAAAAACAAATTAAAATATTATATGTTTAAAATGCGTAAAAATACGTTAAATATTGCAACAACAACAAAACCAACACAACAAAACACAGCTGATGAAACCGCGTGACAAATTCGAGGAAACACTTCAAATGACAGCTGAGTGAAAGTGGATGGGGTCGAAAAACGCGCCTTCTGATTGGCTTATCTCTCCTCGGCCACGCCCAAAGTCAACATGACCCTCCCTACTGGTGTTTGTGACCTGTTCAGTGCGTGACGGCGACGAGCACGTCAAAACACCGGTCATTGTACGTACGCAAAGTTATTTAACAAGCCGAGGAGAAAAAAACACAAGTTCGGTTCACACCCGAGAAGCTCCTGTCAGTGTTTGGTTGTCACTTTGGAAACTTTTTAAACGCGAAACGACGGTGTTTATGCGACCAGAAGCTCTCGCGAATGTCATGTATGGATCAACCGTTATGTGTCAAGCGCGCGACACAGTGTAAACGAAAGTGATTCTGTAAAATCCAGAAGGATTTGTTGACTTTACCCAAAGATTATCATCATGTTCCCACTGGACTCCCCGTGGAATATTTCGTTCGCAGGCTGTGGTTTTCTGGGTATTTATCACATCGGAGTGGCCAGCTGTCTACAGGAGCACGCGCCGTTTCTGGTCGAGAACGCGCGTCATATTTACGGCGCGTCCGCGGGCGCGCTCACGGCCTCCGCGCTGGTCACCGGAGCCTGTTTAGGTAAACTCACGCTGTTATGTAGCAAAATATGTGTTTTAAATGATTAACAATGTCCATGTGGTTTTAGCAGTTATTATTAAGTTTATTCGCCATGGTAAATGTTAGGTATTCTTTGATTAGAGAATAATTTAAGAAGCGCAATGTGTTTTCATGACAGATTTATAGTAATATTGTGATTTACGATGGCACTGAAGACAAGTTGAAGTACCGCTTCATTTTATTTTTTACTTCCTGAAATACCATGGTATTAAAGTGAATATAATCACGCCATTATCACGTAAAAACACACATATTAAACTCAACATTTTACTTTTATAATATATTATTATTTTGGCGTAACAGTAAGGACATTTGTGAATATATATTTATTTAAAATATGACCACGTGCAGTAATTTATATTTTGTTTCCTAGAACAGCAATTATAATATTGTTATGTTATTATCATAATAACGATGAAGTCAAAACATTATATTTTTACAAATTCAACAGTTTTTGATTTTATATGTGCTATTTTTCACATTACAAGAAAAAAAAACTACAAATTTAAAATGTTTCAATATTTACATTAAATTTCATTAATGAGAATATGGTGGGAGAATGTTGTTTATTATCATGAAAATAACTTATTTAGTTATTTTTTATTTAAATTATTATTTTGATTAAAATTATTAGTCTTGCATTATATTTATGTAAATGTAATTAGATGACACTGTTAATTAACATGAAATCAAATTAAATATGTAATTTTACTTACAAGTAAATATTTTACAGTTAAAATAATGTTTTTATAGTTCATTTTACATAATGTTATATTATTATATTATATATTTAATATAATTATATTATATATTTATTATATATTATGTATCATAATATATAGAAAAAATGTTTAAAATTAGGAAAGTGTGGAAAATTAAAATGTGAAAAAAAAATATATGATATAAAATGAATAATTTAAAATACACACACACACACACACACACACACACATACACACACACACACACAGTTGAAGTCAGAATTATTAGCCCCCCTTTATTTAATTATTATGTTTAACAGAGTTAGGAAATATTCACAGTATGTCTGATAAGATTTTTTCTTCTGGAGAAAGTCTTATTTGTTTTATTTCGGCTAGAATTAAAGCAGTTTTTAATTTTTAAAAACCATTTTAAGGTTCAAAATTAAAATTACTATCAAAAATTATTTTTATCAAAATTATTAGCCCCTTTAAGCTAGTTGTCTATAGAACAAACCATCATTATACAATGCTTTGCATAATTAACATAACCTAAAATAAACAGGGGGGCTAATAATAATGAACTGTGTGTGTGTGTATATATATATATATATATATATATATATATATATATATATATATATATATATATATATATATATATATTCTATTATATATATTATTTAGATTAAATAATGTATGCATGTTCCTTGCATTGCAGTAACGATAATTTTATATTATTAATGATAATTATCATGTAATAAGTTTAGAGCATTAATTTGCATTAAAATAAAATATTTGACTTTAATAATGTACATTTTTAACATGCTGTTTGTATTATTTTAATTTAATAGATGTGTTATTATTATTATGTGCATAGTAAGGAAAAATAAAGTCCAGTAGCATCACTTTCATTGTGTTTTTCACAAAATATAACACTAAGATACTTCATGACACAACCTGTTGCTTATTGTCAGTATGTAATCCCTGACTGCTCTCTTTCTGGTCCTGTAACAGGAGAAGCCGGCGCCAACATCATAGATGTGGCTAAAGAAGCCCGAAAGCGCTTCCTGGGCCCCATGCACCCCTCTTTCAACCTGGTGAAGATCATGCGCACACACTTACACCGCGTGATGCCCGTTGACGGCTACATCAGAGCCACCGGCCGCCTGGGCATCTCTCTGACCCGCGTGACGGATGGAGAAAACGTGCTGGTGTCTCACTTCAACAGCAATGAGGAGCTCGTACAGGTGTGTGTGGGTTAGGAAGTGTGCATATTCTAGGCTTTGCCCACCTGTATAAGTACCGCTTAAACACAAACACAAAGCCAAAAACATGCACATTTGCAGGAGCTTTAGTGATAATCCTCTCAATAATGCCAGCTGTGTAAGTAATTAGGATGTTTACAGTGAATGCACATGCTTCATATCACATGATGTTGTGCTGTTTAGATCATTTACTGTGCATGCAGCTACTTCACATCACATGATGCTGTGCTTTTTAGATCATTTACAGTGAATGTAGATACTTTAGGTCACGATATTACATATTACTGTATTTTTTTCATATTTTACAGTAAACACATTCTTAAGGTTATATGATGTTGTTTTTAGATCGTTAATTTAGTTCACAGTAAATGTGCACGCTTTAGATCACAATATTGTTTTTATGTATAATTTACAATAAGCTTACATGCTTCAAATCACATATAACTGTGTTTTTTACATAATTTATACTACACATGCTTCAGATATTATATTGATTTTAGATGGTTTACAGTAAATGCTCATGGTTTAGATCACAATGTTGTTTCTTTAGATCAGTGGTTCTAAAACTGTGGTACATGTACCACTAGTGGTATGCAGGCTTCCTTCTAGTGGTACGCAGAGGAATGAAATATGTCATGTACATGCTACACACATTTAAAAATTATATCAAAAATGATGTATATAATATGACATATATGACATATAGCCTATATTTCTGAGGTAATCTGCCACGTTTTTTTAAACTGTGCAGAACTGTAGCTGTGTTACTGGACCTACTAAGCTATTGTATTTCAATACTGCTGATTTTGGTGGTACTTGGAGAGACAAATTTTTTTTTTGAGGTGGTACTTGATGAAAAAAGTTTGAGAACCACTGCTTTAGATCATTTACAGTAAATGTTGTATGTTTCAGATCACATATCAAAATTATTTTACTGTAAATATTCAGAATTAGATAAATATACAGGGTTCATATGGTCATGGAAAACCTGGAAAAGTCAGGGAATGTTGACATGGCATTTTCCAGGCCTGAAAAAGTTTTGGAAAAACACAAAAACCCACAAAGTTTGGAAAAAGACATTAAAATTAGTTGAACAATTATCTGTATACTTGAATTAGGGCAGATATTGGAAAAATCTGACATTACCATGTTTTGTATTTCTGTGATAAATATTGCGATGTTAATACAATTTCACCAGTTTAACAAGTTTAGTTCGACTAATTTGGGGATTTTGCAGAGGAGTGAATCTCAAATAATATATAACAAATAAATGACAAGCAGAGATAAATAAAATATAATAAATAAGAGAAAATCGAATGATAGTTTTCAGGTATTCACTATTCAGGAACAGATATTGAATAATAACACTGGATAGTCTTTAATGTATATTATTTAATCTTTATTAAAGTTACAAAACATTTCTTGTGGCCGGATGTTTTAAACTCTGAAATATTGAAATGTTCACACAGTCACAGGCCTTAAAGGGACAGATTAAAGTTTAAAATGTACTCATTATTTACTCACGCTTCACTTGTTTCAATGTTATTGGAGTTATTAAATTACAATCTTTTTGTGTTCTATTTAAAAAAAAGAAAACTCATAAATGTTTGAACAAGTGAAGGGTGTTTATTGCATATCCTGCGACGTGACTATTGCGGATGCACACATTGCAAAATCGATGCTGAAACAATATATTGTGCAGCTCTAGCTTGAATATAGGTTAGTTGTCTTTAGTTATTTTCTGTCCTTGGCCAAAAGCATGCTCTCACATTGTTAGTGCTGTGTAAGCATTATCAAAATCAATTTTACATAAATATAAAAAACAAATTAAAACTAAATAGATTGTTGCATGTTCTATGATATGCTGTAATAATTTTGAACATAATTTTTTTCTTATTATTTATCATTTATATGTAGACATTACATGAAACATTACATCATAAAAATGTACTTTAAAGTTCTGGAAAAGTCATGGAATTTAATAATTATATATACAGTTGAAGTCAGAATTATCAGCCCCCCTGAATTATTAACCTCCCTGTTTACTTTTTCCCCTTTTTCCGTTTAACGGAGAGAAGATTTTTTCAACACATTTTTAATCATAATAGTTTTAATAACTCATCTCTAATAACTGATTTATTTTATCTTTGTCACAATGACAGTAAATAATATTTGACTAAATCTTTTTTCAAGACACTTCTATACAGCTTAAAATGACATTTAAAGGCTTAACTTGGTTAATTAGGTGAACTAGGCAGGTTTAGATAATTAGGCAAGTTATTGTATAACAATGGTTTGTTCTGTAGACTATCGAAAATAATTTAGCTTAAAGGGGCTAATAATTTTGTCCTTAAAATTGTGTTTAAAAAATTTAAAACTGCTTTTATTCTAGCTGAAATAAAACAAATCAGACTTTCTCCAGAATAAAAAATATTATCAGACATACTGTGAAAATGTCCTTGCTCTGTTAAACATCATTTGGAAAATATTTGAAAAAGAAAAAAAAATCATAAGAAATACTTTTGCTTCAGATTACTATATTGTTTTTTTACTGTATTGGTTTAATTTACAGTAAATGTACATGTATCAGATCACATGGAGTTGAGTTTTTTTTTTTTTTTTTAAAGATTTTTGGCCTTTTTGCCTTTATTAGATAGGACAGTATTGAGACAGGAAGCGAAGTGGGAGAGAGAGAGGGGGTAGGGTAGGGAAATGTCCTCGAGCCGGGATTCGAACTCGCGACGCCCTGACGTGCTATTGCACCATATGTTGGCACGCTAACCACTAGGCTATTGCGCCAACTGGAGTATGGTTTTTTTACATAATTTAAAGTAAATGCCCAGGATTCAAATCACAATATTGTTTCTTTAGATCATTCTCAATAAATGTTGTATGCTTCAGATTATTTGTTATTATTTAAAAAATAAATTTACTGTAAATGGTTTAGATACCAATGGTTTTTAATACTCTACAGCAGTGGTCTCTCGAAGTACCACCATAATAAACAGTATTGAAATACAGTAGCGTAGTAAGCCCAGTAAAGCAGCTACAGCTCTGCACAGTACTAAAACGTGGCAGATTAATTTCTAATATTAAGAATATTTATTATTGTCAGCCATTTAAAACATTATAAATAGTCTGAACGTTAACACTGTACTGTGCTTATATGTAAAAAAACAAGCAAACTAAAAATGTCAACATTTAAATTAAAATGTGCTTTTCAAAGTTAAAAATGGTAGGTTAATATTCTTAAAAAGTAGAAAGAAAAGTGCTGTAATTAAATGTAAAGTATTAACATATAGTAGCCAATTCATCAACATCTGGAAATGTTGCCTGGACCTTAAAAATACAGGCTATATGTCATAAAAATAAATAATAGTATATGTCATATTCATATATAAATCACTTTTGAGAAATTTTGAAATATTTGATGTTTTGTAAACAAATTTCGGAAGGAGCATGCGCACAAGCTTCAGTATCGAATACATCATTGACAATCATCCCATTATCAAATCAGTTCTTGAACAAACCCCTACATATACCAAAGCTGTCTTACCTGCAGCATCTCACGACTTTAGCATCCCTCCACCACCTGGTCACCTCACCTCTTGCATTAAATTCCCAGGGGGAGCGTTCTGGGGCCGGGCTAGATACTTCGCTCGAATCCCAACTCCTCTTTGTTCCTGATAAGGGGAATAACTCGAGTTGGGGTGTCTCCTCAAGCTCAGAGCCCTCCCCCCGGACAGCACGCCAAATATGCTTTATACTTAAACGAATGCAAGTGTGAACTCGTGAAATGTAGCATGTACATATGACACGTTTGATATCTCTGCGTACCACTAGAAGGAAGCCCGCGTAACAGTGGTGCACGGACCACCGTTTGAGAACCACTGCTCTACAGTAAATGCGGTTGCTTCAAATGACAATATTGCTTTTGTTAGGTAACTTACAGTATAAACTTCAGATAACAACATATTTTTGGTTTTCAGATAAATGCAGATTTTATGGTATTGTTTTTGGATCATTTACCATAAATGAGCATGCTTTAGATCACAATGCTTTAGTGAATGCCCATGTTTATGATAACATATTATGTTTTTAAACCTTAAATTAAAGTAAATGTCTGCTTCAGATCACATGATAATCATGTTTGTTTTGAATCATGTACAGTAAAAGCGCATGCTTCAGATCTGATGATATTTAAGCCTTTTGAAATAATAAATGTTCATGCTTGAGATGTGATGTGTTTGTAATGTGTAAATCTGCTGTGTTGCAGGCGTGTATATGCAGTGCTTATATTCCTGTTTACTGTGGCCT
This sequence comes from Danio rerio, assembly GCF_052040795.2. Lineage (NCBI taxonomy): Eukaryota > Metazoa > Chordata > Actinopteri > Cypriniformes > Danionidae > Danio > Danio rerio. Next base: position 5,502,863 of record NC_141045.1, read on the forward strand.
GATCCCGCCCACCCTGCAAGGAGTGGTGAGTCTCCAGTCCACATATAATTATGAAAATAATTCATTCAAATAAACAGCAATAGGATCTGCATTTCTGTGCTCACTTACTGTACATATCTCAATGTCAGGATTTGCTTGGTATTAATATCCTTGATATTATTAGCTTCTTTAGCTGCATCAGAACGCAGCAGCACAAGTGGTCTTTAATGAACCTAAAAGAGCACATGTCTGTCCGCTGCTCACTGACTTTGCACTGGCTGCCAGTTGCTGCTCGCATCAAATTTAAAGCTCTGATGTTTGCTTACCCAGCGACTTCTGGCTTTGCTCCTTCTTATCTGCTCTCACTTCTGCAGATCTATGTGCCCTCCAGAAACTTGCGTTCTGTCAATGAACGTCGCCTCGTGGTTCTATCCCAAAAAGGGAAGAAATCACTTTCCCGAACTCTAGCGCTCAATCTGTCCAGTTGGTGGAATGAACTCTTAACTGCATCAGAACGCCAGAGTCACTCGCTGTCTTCAAGAAACGACTAAAAACTCAACTATTTAATCAAAAATAATAATAATAATAATAAAATAAATTACTAATGCTTTCCTTCTTAGACTTTACAGACCTGAAACTTGCCAATAGCACTTATTCATTGTTGCTCTTATAGTTGTGTAAATTGCTTCCTTGTCCTCATTTGTAAGTCGCTTTGGATAAAAGCTTCTGCTAAATGACTAAATGTAAGTGTAAGTGTATATCAGTTTGTGCTACTGTACCGCACTACTATACATGCTGCACATTGTCCCCTAAATAAAAAACGAATATTAATCCTTTACACAAAATTAGTATTTTAAAGGCCTGAAAATGTCTTTCTTTAACAAAATGTGATTTGTTGAAAACATCATGTGCATGTTAGGTATGCGTTTAAATCTCTTACTCGATAGGAATAATAACAGTTGTAAACAAAGTAATAACAAACAGTAAATAAAAAAATGTAAAATTAGCTGGGTTACACACAATTTATTCATGTTGTTTCAACACTAATTTATTAAGTTGACTTAATTGTTTTTACAAATGTAAGTGGGCTGAACATAAAACAATAAAGTTGTCCCCAAAAAAGTCACATATTGTAACAAACAGTAGTAAAAAACACTCAAAAAAATACACTCAAATAAAGGGTAAACACTGTAAGAAATGCTGGGTTCCACACAATTCCTTCATGTTGCCTGAACACAAATTGATTGAGCTAAATTAACCCTCTACACGGTGTAACCATATGGCAACATGAATCTTATGTTCATTTCTCTGCCACTGTTTCTTTAAAATCAACAATAATTTTTTTTTTATATTGGAAAGAGAAGACCTTAGAGTAGCCAATGATGTGCTTTGGTTAAGTCACATGACGTGCAGTGTTTTTCTGTTGCGCGATTTCTGACAGACTGGCTTTTATTGTGAGTGGTTGCTGAAGGCAAATGTAAACGTTAATAAAAACAAAGGATCAAATTATGTGAGATCCACAAAAAAAATCTGAGACATCACCTCCAGTAAGTTACGATGACATATTCACCACTCAAATATTTTTTAACCAAAATATTTTTTTTGTAAATCGATCAAATGTGTGTGTGTGTTACCAAACGGCACTGTGCAGTAGTGGAACGTGCAATAATGGGTTAGCTAGCTAGCAAGGTCAGATGTGAACTTTCAGCTTTTAATGACAGCAACTTGAATGCTAGTAATAATGATGATTAGTCGTATGTTAATGGCATTTGCATTATGGATAAAATCTAGTTTTAATTGTAATGCTGTTTTGAATAGATATGAATACAGAGAACAGTGTATTAGCGAGCACCACCATGTTCCATGGTAAGTGAAAGAAGAAAAGGACAGAACTGACTCTTCCTGCAGATGAAAGTGAGGATGAGATGGGTTTAGTAACCATTAGAAGGATGCAGACTGGACATTTGATAGAGACAGTTCAGCTCTAAGGCAGGTAAGACAGGTGTAGTATAGTATATAGTATAATAAATAAACATTTTTCTATGTTAAAGCTTATTAAACACCAATTAAATCATTTCAAACAACAAAATTATTAATTATAAGGAAAGTTTTTAAGTTACATCCACTGTTGGACGTTGTTGCCATGTGGCAACATATCATAAAGTACCTTAAAAAACCATTTTTTTCCCAATTTTATTTCCATCACTTCAAGTTAAGCTATTATAAGAAAAGAAAAACTATATATTTTAATAGGTTTATTATAATTTGTGCGGTAGAGGGTTAATTGTTTTGACAAATTTAGGTAGATTACACATAAAACAATCAAGTTGTCCCAAAATAACTCACCAATTGGTTGAAACAATAGTAAATAAAAAATGAACACTGTAAGAAATGGTGGGTTACACACAATTCCTTCATATTGTTTCAACACAAATTGATTGAGTTGACTTAATAGTTTTTACAAATTGTAAGTGGATTGAACATAAAACAATTAAGTTGTCCCAAAAAAACTCCCAAATTGTTACAAACAAAAGTAACTAAAAAGTAAACACTATACAAATGCGGGGCTCCACACAATTCCCTCGTGTTGTTTCAACACAAATTGATTTAATTGTTTTTACAAATTGTACATCTCTAAATGAAACGTGTGTACACTCAACACTTATTTAAAATGAGCTGAAACAACACAACTCTTGAGGGTTTTTTTGGGGCAACTTTATTGTTTTATGTTCAATCCACTTAAATTGGTCAAAACTGAAAAGCTAGCTAAATTCCTTTATGTTTTCCCAACACAAATTGATTGTGTGGAACCCAGCATTTATTACAGTGTTTGATGAACGTGTGTATGTGCGGAGTTTGGAAGGCATGTATTACAGCTGAAGTCAGAATTATTAGCCCTCCTTTGAATCGTTTGTTCTTTTTTAAATATTTCCCAAATGATGTTTAACAGTCAGGAAATTTTCACAGTATGTCTGATAATATTTCTTTCTTCTGGGGAAAGTCTTATTTGTTTTATTTAGGCAACAATAAATGCAGTTTTAAATTTTTTATATGTGTAGGGTCCAGCCAGTTGGTCCAATGACGGTATCCAATGGTGGATGAAGGTTCACTGCATGTTCGGTCTTTCCAGTGCACAATGTTGATTTATATTAAACTTAACTCATATCTGACTCCAATTTTAGTATGAGGTGGTTTAGAATATTAATATATTTATCCTCGTTTTATCTGACTCCAATTATAAAACATTGAGAAGGTTATTTTGTTTCCGTTCACATTAATTTAGATTATTGAATATTCTCTTCGGTTCATCATTTTATGTTCTTCTCGTTCATTGGGATCTCTATAACATCCTGAATCTTGTACCGGCCGAGTATACAATTTCTTAAGCACAAGCATGTCAGTCTTGGTCACTAAACAGTGGCGATTGACCGCTATCCTAAAAAGGCAGAACCCTACTTACTCAGATTAGGATATTTTTTATGCGGTCCCCATAGGTCTGCTACCTCCTAAATCAGACAGAGCTATTTAGTCATATAACGATCATTACTATAGAATTAAGCAGACCAGTCGTACTTAAACTAGTAGTAACTTTGAATAATCGCTATAATATCTAAATAGTATTATAAGTTTATCGGGTGAAGGACTATCCCCTTAGATATCCTTTTACAGCCTAAGTATACATGAATAAATGCCAATTTGTTAGTCGGAGCTCTAGAGACATCGTATAGCGTGCCGCAATGCTCCGTCTACCGTGTTCTAGTCCGCTACTAACCTGAACAGGGGCTTGTGGTGCTATGAAATTACCACAATCTACTAAAGATAATAACACGAACTCTGTTTGAATCATTCAAAACATAACAATTTATTAGTCAGGTAAATGTATTATGCCAATTCAATCAGTCAATTCATAAACGATCAATACAAAACATCAAATTATCAAAGATAAATCCAAGATTAAAAAGATGCATTCCTGACTTTGAAATATACATAACATGGAACAAGCCATGTTATGGGCTGATCTGGTTAGGCAGAATCGCCCTGAGTTTTTCTCAACCCTTACCTTAAATAATCCAAGAATTCCCTCAAGGAAGGGGGTGTGAATGTATAACAAAAGGAAAAAGTCACACCCTTCACAGTGGTTCAAAAGATGCCTGAAGTTATATATTTATTGTTTTGATTATGTCTATTTCTGAGAGAATGAGACCATTTTACCAATCGCACATTCGAGACATTTCAAATTATATCAAACATGATAATTAAAGTCAGTTTGGTTAATCTAGAACATTAAATGACCATATGTGTGAGATGGGGGGATCAAGCTGAGTTTCAGCATGCTCAGATGCAAATGCAGCAGGAACTGGTTTTTCCCGCATTCCCCCTTGCTGGGTTGTGAAGTTACCAGTCTCTGTTTTCAGCTCATGTTTTGAATTGTCAAAGATATCAGAATATTTGCAAATATTTCAATTCTTACATATATCATTTTAAGGACACAATTATTAGCCCCTTTTAACTATTTTTTTTCTGATAGTCCACAGAACATACTATCATTACACAATGACTTGCCTAATTACCCTAACCTGCCTAGTTAACCTAATTAACCTAGTTTTCTTTAAATGTCACTTTAAGCTGTATAGAAGTGTCTTGAAGAATATCCAGTCAAATATTATTTACTGTCATCATGGCAAAGATAAAATAAATCAGTTATTAGAGATGAGTTATTAAAACTATTATGTTTGGAAATGTGTTTAAAAAAAATCTGCTCTTCATTAAACATTAATTGGGGAAAAAATTAAATGGGGGTGAATAGTTCAGAGGGGCTAATAATTTTGACCTCAGCTGTAAGTACAGTGAAAAAATTATTCAAAGTGTTTTCTTTAAATTTACTCAATATTTTAGGTTAAGTGATCATAAACAAGTTATTTGGGTTGAATTCAAACAAATTAAGTTGAACATTACTAAATTTAATTTGTTTGTTTAAGTGTAAACATATAAATTTCACAATGCTAACAGCTTAGCATAAATCTCTAAATTACAGTCCCTCCCCTGCCGTCTAGAGTCACGCCTCCTTAAATACGAGCACAGCTAAAGATCCCTCTCTCATGTGTTAAAAGCGACTAGTGCCTGTCTGGCGGCGTGGAAGCCAAACTGACATGCTATTTCAGAGTGAATATTTAGAGTTTCATGGTAAGCAATATAGGGAAACTAGGCGGAATAGCGCTATTTACTTGTGTTTTGTTTTTAAACTAATTTAAATCTACATTATAGATGCTGTAAAAGGTCCCTTATGAAACTGAAAATAGTCTTATCAATCTTTCATCAGAAGATTTTAGTGGCTGAACAACTCTTATGTGAAGATATAACCCATTTGTAACAACAACATCTAACGTTACATCAGCTTTGCGTAAAGCTAAAACAATTTTAAAACAGAACCTGGCCTACTTATCGGAATTATGAGTGATGTTGGCCCGACTCTATTTAATAGGATGAACATTTTTTAGTTTTATGCCTTACCCAAAATATAAAAATACATATAAATACATTTAGATCATTTACATTAATCAGTACTATTGGAATGCGAAGAGACTTTCAACCAGCACAACAAAAAATGCTTCTGAAGACAGTCACCTACTGCACCTTTAAGTTGTGTTGATTCAATAATTCATTAATTCATTCATTTTCTTGTCGGCTTAGTCCCTTTATTGATCCGGGGTCGCCACTGCAGAATGAACCGCCAACTTATCCTGCAAATTTTTACGCAGCAGATGCCCTTCCAGCCGCAACCCATCTCTGGGAAACATCTACATTCATTCACACTCATACACTCTGGGCAACTTAGCCTACCCAATTCAACTGTACTGCATGTCTTTGGACTGTGGGGGAAACCGTGTGTTGATTCAGCTCATTTTAAATTAGTTTGAACAAGCAGCAAATATATATTTTTTTCCGTGATGTTTGACATAATGATGACCGCAACATTGTGTAAATCCACTCTAAAAAGCAACTTCTGATTTTAGAAAGGTTGTGTGTCATTGAGAAATGCAGAACTGCCATTTTCACTGCTGCTTTTTGTAAAGAAAGATGTTGTGTTGGTTTTGGATTCAGATGTTCTGTGGCAGGATCAATAGGGTTTTTTTTTGTGACGTACTGTAGAAGTGATTGTTTACTGGGTTCTCTTAGTCTGTTTGGTGACCTCTGGCAGTTTTCTGATCTTTGCTCCAGTTCTCTCAGTTGTTTTTTCCTTGTTTGTGTGTTTCTAAGCAATGCTTTGCTTTTCTGCTTCCCATTAACACATGCCTCTCACAAAAAAAACAAAAACATGTTGATCATGGAGTGAAAAAGAGATGTGAAACAAGAATTTTGAAATTGACTTCATGCAGTATGCAGATTCTTGCTTTATACATGCAATATGTTAGTAGTTATTAATATACAGTTGAAGTCAGAATTATTAGCCCCCTTCGAATTTTTTACTTCTTCTTTTAAATATTTCCCAAATGATGTTTAACAGAGCTAGGAAATGTTCACAGTATGTCCGATAATGTTTTTTCTTTTGGAAAAAGTCTTATTTGTTTTATTTCGACTAGAATAAAAGCAGTTTTACATTTTTTTAAACACCATTTTAGGGACAAAATTATTAGCCCCTTTAAGCTATATTTTTCTCGATAATCTTCTAAACAAACCATCGTTATACAATAACTTACAATTACCCTAACCTGCCTAGTTAACCTAATTAACATAGTTTAGCCTTTAAATGTCACTTTAACCTGTATAGAAGTGTCTTGAAAAATATCTAGTCAAATATTATTTACTGTCATCATGGCAAAGATCAAATAAATCAGTTACTAGAAATGAGTTATTAAAAATATTGTGTTTAGAAATGTGCTGAAAAAATCCGCTCTCTATCCGAATAATTCAGGGGGGCTAATAAATTTGACTTCAACTGTATATCAGGGCTTAACAAGCTGCATCCCAAATGGCACACTATACACTATGCACTCATGCACTATGTACTTACACACTCAACAGGATAATATATGTATGTAGTGTCGTCCCAAATGGCACACTAATGTTTTTTTACTAAACGGAAATTCAAACCGTTTCCCTGATGACGTTTGACGGTTGCCAAATCAGTGAAATAAACGAACGAATTATCAAATGTATATCAGGGTGATATACCTGCCGTGAATATTGCCGCATTCACCATCGGGAGGCGCTATAATCACTCTCCTAGGAGAATTTTGCTTTCACCCTCCAAAATAAATAAAGGCTGCGTCCGAAACCGCCTACTACTCAGTAGGTACTGCATTTGAATTTAAACGTACTACTCGGCCGTTAGAAAAGTATGTTCTATACAGTATGAATGTGAAAAGTATGAATGGAATTCGGACGTACTACATCTGCCATTTTGTCATGGTCATGTGACCTACCTGTGTCAGTTGCGTCGCCTCACTTCCATTCATGAATTCTCTCACGGGGCATTATGGGATAGCGCAGAGTGCATGGGATGCGCACTTCAGAATCTCGCCGGAAGTAGTAAGTCATCCGGGTACTTCTCGCCTACTGATTTTTGAATTCTATGAATTCGGACATACTACTCGGCTCGCATACTGATTTTAGCGTACTATATAGTATGGAAGTATGCGGTTTCGGACGCAGCCAAACTTATCCAACATGTGCGTCCGATAGCTCCGCCCCTTCTGCTACGTAAGCAAACCTGCGGTCGTTGAGTGCGTGAAGTGTCCATCATTACACACTTCATTTTAGCGGCTGAATGAGTGCATCATCCGGGTAATTAAAGTGCACTTATTATTTTTAGAGTTTTCAGTGTGAACACACTACTTACACTATTTATACTACAAAATGGCGTAGAATAGTGCATAAGTATGCGATTTGGGACACAGCTAAAGACTGTGCGATTGCCAGTGTATGAGACACTCAGAACATTTGACAGAATTGTTAATGGTCCGATCATTCCAGTGAGGCCTTGCTACTAAAGTTTAATTTGCTTGCGACAGTGCGACTATTTATCAATTGCATGCAAGTACAGTCTTCGAATCGAATGAGTACAGCAAAGAGGCAGCAACATCAAATTATGAGGCAAACGTCTTGGAAGCAAACATTTATGTGGGTACAACACCACAAAAAATAAAAATAAAGCAAGGTTTTACTGTTTGCGGTCAGTTTGGCAAAGCAGCCACCTTTTGTTAAATCGTTTAGAACTGCAATAAAATACCTGCACATTTTCCATACTGCTCTTTTTGTTTCCAAAACACTTGGAATTATTAATACATTAAAATACATTTATTAACATTTTTTAAACATTTTAATTCTAAATTCACAGACATTATTTTGATGGGGGAACCAGTGAAAGTTTTGGCAGGGCAAGTAAAAATCTGAACCACCGAAGTTGAAAAAATCCTCAGCGTTGAACCCTGTATATAGATAAGTAATTAATACTAGTACTTTGTGAATATTTGCAAGTTAGTGTGTATTTAAAGGGATACTTAAAATATTTAAAGGGATACTCCAAAAATAAAACTTTGTCATTGTTTATTGACCGTTCACTTGTTCCAAACCAATTTGAGTCGGTTTGCAAAAGAGTTGGCGCCAATAGCCCAGTGGTTAGGTGTGCTGATATATAGCACCATAGTGCTCAGGGAGACCCGAGTTCGATTCCCGGCTCGAGGTCCTATGCCCATCCTTCCGATTTCTCTACTCCCAATGCTTTCCTCTCTGTCCTTCACTATCCTATCCCAATAAAAGGTGAAAAAAAAAAAAACAGAAAAGAAGATATTTTAAAGTATGTTGAAATCCTATAACCAGGGTTGAAATTTTTTATTTAAAGTGAATACTACAGTACAAACAAACTATAAAAATATAATTTGCATATTTAGACATGACATTTAAAAAGAATTCCTGCATTTTTTTCACCCAGCTCACCAAAATTTTATTTTAATGCACATTTAATTTTTATCACATGTAAATATTTTTTATTGAAATAATATAGTTGAAGTCAAAATGATTGACCTTCCTGCACTCTCAGAAATAAAGGTACGTAAGCTGTCACTGGGGTGGTATCAGGGCCGGAGTGGGACTCCTTTTCAGCCCTGGAGTTTCAAGAGTTTCAAGTTTCGGCCCACCTCAGTTCACTCCTGAATATATTAAAATAAGGTCATTTCCAATTCAGTTTCTAATGACACGATCACGTCTTTTTCAAGAAAACAGATTCTTTAGAACTTCAAATGTTTTTCATAAATATGAGAACATTAAAATCTCATTAAAATCTCCAACACTATTCTTTAAAACATCACAATGTCCTTTCCTGCATTATCTGAATATATATTCTGTGCAAAATTGTTTATAGATATCCAGTCCTTTGTAACGGTGGCCACACAAAAAATAAAAACAAAAGATTTACACCTACAAGAGTAACCCAAACAGTATTATATGACTTAACACTAAAAATTAAATAAATAAATAAGTAAATAAATTGGGTGAGATTCGAACTCGAAACGGCAGCATCGTAACGCATCGCGCTGACCACTGGACCACAATGGCTTAAACTTTTTCTCCCCTTTTCAGATTTCTGATCAAGCTATGTCAGAGTTATTATTGTGGTGAATCATCAGATGTACAGGTGTAATATTCATTCATATTAATTATTCTAATTATCTTATATTCACTATCAGGTGCCACTCTTTGGGGTCGAATGATAGTTACAACATCATTAACCTGCAGGCTGCATTTTGCTTCCGGGGCTGCGAGAAAATACATAAAAAGAGCAGAGCTGCTGCAAAATATTAAATAAAAAGAGTGAGGCTATGGTCAAATAAATGAATAAATGAAAAAAATGCAACAGCTAAGAGTGCAAGCAGGTAGGGACAACAGTCCTCGCAGCCAAAAAAACGGACCATTCCACCGGGAATTCTCCCGGTCATCCCGATTAGCCAATCCGGGCCTGGGTGGTACCTTTTTAAAAGGTACACATTTGTACTTGAAGGGTCCATACTGGTACCTCAAAAGTATATATTAGTACCCACAAATTTTAAGAGGAACACCTTTGTACTTTTTAGGTACTAATATGTAGCCTTGAGGTATTAATATGGACCTTTTAGGTACAAATTTGTACCTTTTGTAAAGGTACCACCCCAGTGACAGCTCGCATACCTTTATTTCTGAGAGTGTGATTTAGTTTTTCCTTTCTTTTTAAAATATTTCTCAAATGATGTTTAACAGAGCAAGAATTTTTTCACAGTATTTTCAATAATGTTTTTTCTTCTGAAAAAAATCTTATTTGTTTTATTTTGGCTAGAATAAAAGCAGTTTGTAATTTTTTAAGAACTATTTTAAGGTGAATATTATTAGCTTCCTAAAGCAATGTTTGTTTTGGATTGTCTCCAGAACAAACCACTGTTATATGATGACTTGCTTAATTACTCTAATTAATCTAGTTAAGGCTTTACATGTCACTTTAAATTGAATACTAGTGTCTTGAAGAATATATGTACTGTCATCATGGCAAAGATAAAATAAATCAGTTATTAGATAGGAGTTGTTAAGAAATGTGTTAAAAACTGTTAAACAGAAATTGGGGGAAAAACATATACAGGGGAGCTAAATATTTAAATTTCAACGATACATATAACTTTTCCTTCATCATAAAACTAATAATAATAACAATAATAATAATAATAATAATAATAAACTTTATTTGTATAGCACTTTTCCAACATACATGCAACTCAAAGTGCCTCACAAACAACAACAAAAGCATTAAAATAGACCACATAAACTTATCACATATACTGAAATAAAAGCATTCATGTACACAAAATATAAGTATATATGCACACGATCACACACACAATAGTCCTTACATATGCAAGCACACACCATACATAATAAAACAACTAAACTACACATTATAAAAACATTGCAATGCAAAATGTATTTATTTTCTTTATTTATGCATATCTTTTTTATCTCTTGATTTTTTTCAGATCAGTTCTTTCAGATTTCACTCAGTTTGCTAGTTAGTTGGCTAACTGAGTAAAAGCTTGAGTCTCAGTATGGTGTGTTTGCCACTTAATGAGTGGCGGACGCGAGTCAGTCATTAGTCACAGAGAGGTAAAAGGTGAAGCTGATGTCAGATCAGTGAGATCTGCTGTCCAGAAGTCAGTGTTTGCTGTGTTGGCATGTGGCTCGCCTGCCTAGCGGCTCGTGCCAGTGAATGACTCAGTGTGTGTGCAGGCCTGGATTAGCTTATGTGTTTGGATATGTGTACTTGTTTTTATATTTAAGTGCCATTTAAAGGTGTTGTGTGTAAGTTTTAGCAAACAGTATCAGACTCCAAAATGAGACAGATTTCCAGAGTTCCACGTGAGGCGGTTATTAATTAGCAAATAATATAAATATTACGAGCGTAAACATTACGTGTGCGATAAGTGTTTACTCGTGATGAGTTAGTATGTAAAGTAAGGCAACTGACTTTACAATTGTGAATGACAGTGTGTTCCTTGTGAAAACAAAAGATTTTCTGCATGAAAATTGTGTAAAATGCAGAGAATTGTGTGTTGTGTTTTGAAAAAAAGTGTGTTTTAAACCTGCAGTTTGAGTGTAAAGCAGGAATTGTGCTTGTAGTTTAGCAGAATTGGTTCAGGGGGTTGGTGCATCAGTTACATGTTGTAGAAATTGTGTCTGTAGTACAAGTAATTGTGTGTAAACAACCAAGAAAAACTGTAAATGCAGATGCTGAATCACTGATATGTGTTTGGTTCTAAAGTTCAATTTCAGACAGTTTATTTTATTTTCAAGATCTGAGGTGAACTTTCTGCTGCTGCTTTCAGTAGTATGGCAGTAAATATCATGTAAAACGGCATTCAAACTCACATTTTTATTATTTAACACTTAATAAGACACATGAGGTGTACCTAAGGTGTCAGTTTTCTGTTATTTATCTGTGAGTAATAGAAGCCGTTTCTAATATATCAATTTGAGGTGTTGGTTAGTACAAAACTCCTTTTAATATGGAAAATATTCCCTCTATCGCGTGCTGTTGCTTTTATTTAGAACAAGTTATAAATCACTCGCTCCTGTCCTCAATCCGGCAACCTGCGCTTGCGGTTGTTTTGAACCAGGTGTGCAATACCTAGTTCAACCACTGGGTGTCAAACTTACATACTGCACCTTTAAACCTGAATGCACACAGATTCATGGGGACTTTGAAAACACAGAATTAAGGTCGCTATGGGTAACCTTGCTTATCAAATAGGCAGAATGAAATTTTGAAAATGTGAAATGGTGATTGTTTCCTGTGAGGGTTGGGTTTAGGGGGAGGGTTGGGAGAGGGAAGAGCATATATAGATTGTATACTAGACACAACATTATTGTATGTCCCCACCAGTACATGAGAGCACGTCTATTTGTGTGTACTAGTTTTGGAGTTTTTTTGTATAATGACATGTGTATGGGTGGCACGGTGGCTCAGTGGTTAGCACTGTTCCCTCAAAGCAAGAAGGTCGCTGGTTTGAGCCCTGGCTGGGCCAGTTGGCATTTCTGTGTGGAGTTTGCATGTTCTCCCCGTGTTGACGTGGGTTTCCTCCGGGTGCTCCGATTTCCCCCACCGTCCAAACACATGCGCTATAGGGGAATTGAATAAACTTGGCCGTAGTGTATGAGTGTGTGTGTGTAAGCAAGAGTGTGTATGAATGTTTCCCAGTACTAGGTTGTGGCTGGAAAGGCATCCACTGTGTAAAACATTCATTCATTCATTTTATTTTCGGCTTAGTCCCTTTATTAATCCGGGGTCGCCACAGTGGAATGAACCACCTACTTATCCGGCAAGTTTTACACAGCGGATGCCCTTCCAGCTGCAACCCAGCTCTGGGAAATATCCACACACACTCATTCACACACATACACTACAGACAATTTAGCCTACCCAATTCACCTGTACCACATGACTTTAGACTGTGGGGGAAACCGGAGCACCCGGAGGAAACCCACGCGAACGCGAGGAGAACATGCAAACTCCACACAGAAAAGCCAACCGACCCAGCCGAGGTTCAAACCAGCAACCTTCTTGCTGTGAGGCGACAGCTCTACCCACAACGCCACCTCGTCACTGCGTAAAACATATGCTGGAGTAGTTGGTGGTTCATTCCGCTGTGGTGACCTCTGAAATAGAGACTAAGCCGAAGGAAAATGAATGAATGAATGACAAGGGCATGAGCTGTACTCTATTACTAGCTGTGATTTATTAAGGTAGTTTATGAGGACATGTCTGATGTCCTTGTAATTCAAAATACACATAAATATTTCACAATTATTTAGTTACAGTTTAACTAATAATATAATTGAATTAAAATTTAACTAATTTGAGAGTCTGGTTTAGGGTCAGGGCCACATAATAAGCGTTTTTGCTGTACAAAATACATAACGCCTATGCAGAGTCCCTGTAAACCACAAGTACCAACATGTGTGTATGTGTGCGAGTCAGTTTTGCTCACATTCATTCATTTTCATTCGTCTTCGCCACAGTGGAATGAATCACCAACTATTGCAGCATATGTTTTATGAGGAGGATGTCCTTCCAGCTGCAACCCAGTACTGGGAAACACCCATACACTCTTGCACTCACACTCATACACTATGGCCAATTTAGTTCACCCAATTCACCTGAAGCGCTTGTGTTTGGACTGTGGGGTAAACTGGAGCACCCAGAGGAAACTCACACCAACACGGGGAGAACATGCAAACTCCATATAGAAATACCAACTGACCCAGCCGAGACTCGAACCAGTGAGCTTCTTGCTGTGAGGCAGCACTGCTAACCACACCTATTTTCCTCACTTATATAGTAAGAATATCAAAAGGAGCACTAGTGTTGACGTTTCACTGGTTTTCTCCTGCTGAAAATATGCTTAAATTAATTTAAACGTGCTTATAAATCAGCCAGAGGATGAGGATCTAATGATGTGCTCTTGTTTCTGTGAGGGTTGGTTTAGGGGTATAATTAATCTGAAAGAAAAACTATTGAGGTCTATGTGCTGTCCTCACTTGGATATTAAAACAAACCTGTATGTGTGTGTTACAGAGGTATGTGGACGGCGGCATCAGTGATAATCTGCCGCAGTACGAGCTGAAGAACACCATCACTGTGTCTCCGTTCTCAGGAGAAAGTGACATCTGTCCTCGAGACGTCAGCTCGACTAATATCCACGAGCTGCGCTTCACCAACACCTCCATCCAGTTCACACTCGCCAACCTCTACAGAGTCTCCAGAGCACTGTTCCCACCTGATCCACTGGTAACACACACATGAGAAACACTGACACACATACATACACACACTCTTAAACACAAGAGCACACATCAAAAACACACAAACACATACACTCACTCACACACAAACATACACACACACGTACACAAGAAACACTAGCACACGTGCATACACTCTTGCACAAAAGAACACACATCAGAGACACAGACACACAAATACTCACATACATACAGTACACACCCAAACACACACACACACACAACAATGCAAACATCCATACAAACACACTCAAGCACACACATACACAAATACATACACAAAAACACAAAATCAAGCACACACACGCACAGACTCAAGCACTTACACACTCACACACAC
>NC_141045.1:5520000-5527500 GCF_052040795.2 Danio rerio
TTTTTCGTTAAATTAACATTTATTTTGTATTCATTTGATTTTAATCCAATTTCTTTAGACATAATATAAATATTTCTTATGTGATTAATTACACTTTTGCTTCATTTATTATTATTTAATCATTTAAATGTGTTTTTGTGTATGTGTGTGTGTTTATTTGGGGTTTTTTGTGTCTCTGTGTGTATTTCATGTGTGTGTGTGTGTGTGTGTGTGTGTGTGTGTGTGTATTTCTTATGTGTTTCTGTGTGTACATTAAATCAAATTGTCATGTATTTCTAAAATTTCTACATACAATTTTATATATATATATATATATATATATATATATATATATATATATATATACATATATATATATATATATATATATATACATATATATATATATATATATATATATATATATATATATATATATATATATATATATATATATATATATATATTTTTTTTTTTTTTCTCAATAATTTAACAAACTATATTTTATAATAATTTATCATTTATTTAATTTTATTATAAACCATCAACCAAAACTAATTTTATGGTCATATAGGTCACTATATACAGTTGAAGTCAAAATTATTATCCCCCCTGAAAATTTTTTCCTCAATTTCGATTTAACAGAGATTTTTTTTCAGCACATTTCTAAACATAATAGTTCAATAACTCATCTCTAATAACTGATTTATTTTATCTTTGCCATGATGACAGTAAATAATATTTCACTAGATATTTTTCAAGACACTTCTATACAGCTTAAAGTGACATTTAAAGGCTTAACTAGGTTAATTAGGTTAACTAGGCAGGTTAGGGTAATTAGGCAAGTTATTGTATAACGATGGTTTGTTCTGTAGACAGTCGAAAACAATTATAGCTTAAAGGGGCTAATAATATTGACCTTAAAATTAGGTTTAAAAAATTAAAAATTGCTTTTATTCTGGCTGAAATAAAACAAATAAGACTTTCTTTAGAAGAAAAAATATTATCAGACATACTGTGAACATTTCCTTGCTCTGTAAAACATCATTTGGGAAATATTTGAATAAAATTCAAAGGGGCGCGAATAATTCTGACTTCAACTGTACATGCAAATATTTGTGACTTGACTTAAGTAAATCTTCCTGCTGCCTTTCCCAACATCCACATTCATATCTGTGAAGCTGTCGATCGCTTTAGACGAGTATATTTACTATGTGTGTGTGTGTGTTTCAGGTCTGTTACAGTATCGAGGGCCGCATCGAGCGCTGGCCGCCGCTGCTGAAGGAGCTGATGAGGAGTCTGACGGTGAAGATGAAGAGCGCAGAGATGAAGGAGAACCAGAAGCTGATGATCATCGCTCCAGCATGGAGGAGCACGTCTTTGAGCATCTGCCACCCAGAGTACATAAAGGTACTCTCAGCTAACACTTCAGTTTAGCTTAACCCTCCTGTTGACTTACACCATGTCCCAACCAGATCCCAGAGACAGACTATTTGTCTGTTTGCACTAAAAGTGACGCAACAGAAACATTTAAATAATATCCACTGCACTCCCAATGAAATGGTAAAGGCTTTTAATCTAATTAATACATATTAAAGCTATGAACATTATCAATAGGCTACTGAGTGACTGATGTTGTTGGTTTGCACTGAATCACAGTTCTGACTTTCATTGTCAAATCGTCTGCTAATTATTCTATTTTCAAGATCTGCTGCTGCTTTCAGTATTATGGCAATAAATGTCACGTAAAATAGTGTTCAAACTTACATTAGGAGCATTTAACACTGAATAAACCCATAATCAGTACCTGAGGATATCATTGTCATAGTAGTATGTGCTGTTGTTCTGTTGCGAAGTCACGGAAATAGAAAGCAGTTCTAAACTAGAAATTTCCTGTGTCACCACAGGATAAAAACTTCTTTTAACATGGACAAGATTTTTATTGTGTGTCGCGGTGTTGCGTCACATGTATTTGGGACACATATGGCACCGTTTTATGAATATATATTTAAAAAGGCGACAACACCAAAGCTCCAAATTATTCAATTAAAAAAGGCTGACACGAATCATGTAACGTTACGAGGACACGGCTCTTCATCAAACAGCCTTCATCACAGTAAGGTGCTCCTTTTTGTACACTTCCGGGTCACATGATCTATTATCTCTGTCACGTCGGGTCTTGAACCCAGGTCTCTGGTGTGGAAACCGGTGTGTATACCACTAAGCCACATGGGAAGTTGTGTTGGACCCAAAAGAAACAAGGAAAATAAAACACTCTTACTAGACGTAGCTCAGGAGATTAAGGGAAACGCAAGGCAAGTTCACCAGAGATGACTCAAAAACCGAGTGAGGAACACAGACAAAAGCTGCGTCCCAAATCGCATACTTATGCAATATTCTATGCCATTTGTAGTATAAATAGTGTGTTCACACTGAAAACTCTAAGTGCACTTTAATTACCTGGATGATGCACTCATTCAGCCGGTAAAGTGAAGTGTGTAATGATGGACACTTCACGCACTCAACGACCGCAGGTTTGCTTGCGTAGCGGAAGGGGCGGAGCTATCGTGCACATGTTGGATAACTTTATTTATTTTGGATGGTGAAAGCAAAATTCTCCTATGAGAGTGATTATAGCAGCTCCTGATGGTGAATGTGGTTATACTCATGGCAGGTATTATTTGATAATTCGTTTGTTTATTTCACTAATTTGGCAACCGTCAAACATCATCAGGGAAACGGTTTGAATTTCCGCTTAGTAAAAAAACATTAGTGTGCCATTTGGGACGACACTACATACATATACTATCCTGTTGAGTGTGTAAGTGCATAAGTGCATAGTGTATAGTGTGCCATTTGGGACGCAGCTACAGTGACAACTTAAATACACAGGCTGGAACAAGTCACAGGTGATCAAAATTAAGTAAACAAGAACACACAAGGAAGAACAATGGCAGAGTGGAAACACAGGGACCTCTAGGGGAATGGAGACAAAGTGCAGGATGGTGAAAATCTCACAAGAAACGAAGGAAAAAAATACACATTTATAAATTATACAACTTAGATATTCAAAACGAAAATACAGAAACAAAACATAATCAGGGTTCATGGAAAACCTGGAAAAGTCATGGAACTTTAACGTGGCATTTTCCAGGCCTGGAAACGTTTTGTAAAAACAAAAAAAACCCACAAAGTTTTTGGAAAAGTCGTGGAAATTAGTTGGCAAATATCTGTATACTTGATTTAGAGCTGCACGATACTGGAAAAATCTGACATTATGATATTTTGTATTTCTGTGATGTACAGTTGAAGTCAGAATTATTAGCCCCCTTTGATTTTTTTTTCTTTTTCAAATATTTGCCAAATGATGTTTAACAGAGCAAGGAAATTTTCAAAGTATGTCTGATAATATTTTTTCTTCTGGAGAAAGCCTTATTTGTTTTATTTTGGCACGAATAAAAGCAGTTATTAATTTGTTAAAAGCTATTTTACAGACAATATTATTAGCCCCTTTAAGCTATTTTTTGTTTTCGATAGTCTATCGTTATACAATAACTTGCCTAATTACCCTAACCTGCCTAGTTAACCCTGATTAACGTAGTTAAGCCTGTAAATGTCACTGTTATTAGAAATGAGTAGAAATGAAACTATCATGTTCAGACATGTGCTGAAGAAAATCTGCTCTCCGTTAAACAGAAACTGGGGAAAAAATAAACAGGGGGGCGAATAATTCTAACGATGTTAATACAATTTCACCAGATGGTTTAACAAGTTTAGTTTGAATAATTAGCGGGATTTTTTCGAGGAGTGAGTCTCAAATAATATATAAGAAATAAATGACAAGCAGAGATAAATAAAATATAATAAAGACAAAAGTGAATGATAGTTTTCAGGTATTGACTATTCTGGTACAGATATTGAATAATGGATAGTCTTCATTGTATATTACTTTATTAAACATTTCTTGTGGCCAAATGTTTTAAACTCTGAAATATTGAAATGTTCACACAGTCACAGACCTTAAAGGGACAGATTACTCAAAGATTAAAATGCACTCACTATTTACTTATGCTTGACTTGTTTCTGTGTTTCTGACAGTGTGTGTTTGTGTGTGTGTGTGTGTTCTCTCGTCAGCACTGGTGGAGGCCTGTCGGGAGAGGCGGAGTCTTCTTCAGTCGTTAAGCAACATGCTGCCTGTCAGAATGGCTTCTGCTATCCTGTTGCCGTACACTCTTCCTCTGGAGTCGGCTCTGTCGGTCAGCATCAGGTAACATCTCTCTGCTGACACACAAACTGATTTTTAAATCCTTTATTACACTTATTAAACATCATAGCATGTGTAAGTATCATGCATCGTAATATGTACTTTGCCCCACTTTTGCAGTGCTGCAAAAGTTTGAAAACGCATCTGGAAAGTGCTCAAATGTGACTTAGAATTACTCTGCCAATTAATCTATTAAAGGTGTGCCAAATAACATTTGACAACAAATCCCAAAATACATTCAGGGACAGTTCATCCAATAATGAGCACCATTTCCTCACACTAGATGAGCATCTTTGGTTTCAGTGTTTGTAGTGATGTGCTGGTTGTGTGTTCAGGCTGTTGGAGTGGCTGCCGGACGTTCAGGAGGACGTGGGCTGGATGAAGGAGCAGACGCTGAAGCTGCTCAACAGTGTTTTCTCTCACGCCGGCCGCAGTGCGTCACAGCAGGTTTCTGCACGGTGAGAAACTGCTGGAGGACTGATTATAACAATAATATAATATAATAATAATAATAATAATAATAATTGTTATTACAATTATAATAATTATTATTATTATTATTATTATTATTATTATTATTATTATTATATTATTATTGTTATCAGTTAAAATGTTGTTGTTATTACTATTATTATATTATTTTTCTTAATAAAAGTATTATTATTATATTACTAGAATTATTAATTATAATATTATTATTATCAATTAACATATTATTATTATTATTATTAATAATAAAATGTATTATTATTATTATTTTTATATTACTAGAATTATTAATTATAATAATATTATTATTGCTATTAATTACAATATTATTATTTATTAAAATATTTTTTTGAATTAAAATTGTATTAAAATTGTCTATATATTATTAGTATTTTTATTTATAATATTATTATAGTTATCAATTAAAATATAATTATTTTTATGAGTTAAATAATAATAATATTGATTATTATTATTTTTTTATATAGCATTGACATCTTTATAATAATGTATTTAAGATTTTAATTTATTTTTAAAAATTTATGGAAATTTTCAACATAAAATATATTATTATTTATATTAATATTAGTATAATTATTTATTTATACATCTGTTTCTAACTCGTAAATTGTATTAGATAGAGTATCACATGTCCCTAAATAAAATATAATTTAAACATTTAATGAAATAAATAACACAAAATTATTAATTATAATTAGGCATTTGGAGTTAGAATTGTAAGTGAAGGAAAGGAGAGTTCGTTAATAGTAGAATTAATATTAGACTTTTTATTTGATGTTTTAAATGCTTATACAATTAATATTTTAAATAATAAAACATAAAGATATATATAAATATATGATTATGGTTGACACGGTGGCTCAGTGGTTAGCACTGTCGCCTCACAGCAAGAAAGCCACTGGTTTGAGCCCCGGATGGGTCCGCTGACATTTCTGTGTGGAGTTTGCATGTTCTCCCCATGTTGGCGTTAGATTCCTGCGGGTGCTCTGGTTTCCCCCACAGTCCAAACACATGCACTATTGGGGAATTTAAAAAAACTAAATTGTCCGTAGTGTATGAGTGTAAATGAGTGAGTATGGATGTTTCCCAGTACTGGGTTGCAGCTAGAAGGGCATCAGCTGTGTAAAACATATGCTGGATGCTGGATAAGTTGGTGGTTCATTCCGCTGTGGCGGCCCCTGATAACCTCTAATAACTAATTCCTAATAACTGATTCCTTTTGTGTTTGCCATGATGACAGTAGATCATATTTTCCTAAATATTTTGCAAGATACTAGTATTGTTAATCATGTTAAGTAAATTTTTGGTTTACTTTTATTATATTAATTTACGAATGTAAAATGAAATAATTAATAAGAAGGTTTAATTAAAATTAAATCAATTAAAATTCATGCTGGGCGAGGCAGTGGCGCAGTAGGTAGTGCTGTCGCCTCATAGCAAGAAGGTCGCTGGTTCGAGCCTCGGCTCAGTTGGCGTTCCTCTGTGGAGTTTGCATGTTCTCCCTGCATTCGCGTGGGTTTCCTCCGGGTGCTCCGGTTTCCCCCACAGTCCAAAGACATGCGGTACAGGTGAATTGGGTAGGCTAAATTGTCCGTAGTCTATGAGTGTGTGTGTGAATGTGTGTGTGGATGTTTCCCATAGATGGGTTGCGGCTGGAAGGGCATCCGCTGCGTAAAAACCCGCTGGATAATTTGGCGGTTCATTCCGCTGTGGCGACCCCGGATTAATAAAAGGACTTAGCCGACAAGAAAATGAATGAACGAATAAAATTCATGTTGTTAAACTGAAAAAGTCTGAAACACTAAACCCTTAGTTAATCGACAACATGCTCTGTAAAGTCTGTTCTAAACACTGCTGGGTAAAGTTGGTTTGTAATATAAATTAAAATCTTAGTATTTTTTTTTTAATCTCAGCTGAACTTTTTCCTAATCTGTGCCCTCAATGATGTGTTTGTGTGTCAGTGTGTCGTGTCAGCTGGATGTGAGGCGCTGTGAGTCTGCGCCGCTGAGCTCCAGCGCGTCTCGTCTTCTGCCCGTCTGGCTGTCCAGCAGCAGCTCTTCAATGCTGGACGTCATGCTGAGACTCCAGCAGTACCCGCGCCAGCTCCTGCCAGCCATGTTCTGCCTCAACCTGGACCTCCGCAGCTCGTTGACGTCCGGACACCAACAGGACATGGAGGGCCTGATCATGAAGCCTCTCGAAGACCGCGACACCAGCCTGACTCCTTAAACACAGGCCGGCGCATCCCAGAACGCAATGCGAGGAGGCTGAGTCAAACTTTTAGGAGCCTTTTGATTTATTTGAAGCCCTGTCCACAGGAACATGAGTACTTTCAAAACCGAAGTTTGTTTTTCTACACGGTTTGCCTGATTGTCCACATGAAAACACAGGATAAGGTGACTGAAAGAAAAACTTTGGAAACTTTTCAAGATTTTCCGAAACATTATGATCGCTACAACCGAAGTTTTTCCCTCATGATGTCAGCATACATGCAGTTTACTCCTTTCTGATTGGCCCACACAGCTGGGTTCACACCAAACGCGCTCGTACGGCACTTACCAAAAGAGACGGGATAAAACTTATTCTACATATTTCACATGTCTGCACAGAGAGGTCACGTTTTGATCTTCTATTGGTCTCACACAATCACATGATGCGATTTCACAGATCGGAGATTACCAAGCTTGAAATTTGGATTGCAGCGACATGTGAATCTCGTCACACTAGCTTGCATTTCTGGGTTGCTG
>NC_141045.1:5535000-5627500 GCF_052040795.2 Danio rerio
GCGGCGAAGCAGCGGAGGCAGGATCAGCTGCAGCGGTGGCAGGGCTCAGAGACGGACCGGACCGGGGCGGAGGCGAGGAGCCATTCCGTCGCCCCGGGACACCGACGGGCTCGAGTGCGCTTCGCCCAGGGTGCAGTGTTCATGGCCGCCTGCTCCGCCGGGGACCGGGAGGAGGTGGCGGAGCTCCTGCGGCAGGGAGCAGACATCAACCACGCCAATATAGACGGACTCACGGCGCTCCATCAGGTATCCCGAACATCTCCGCTTCTTTACGCTCAAGTTTGACTCACTTTGGAAACTTTTTGCCAGAGTTCACCAACTTTTCTCTGCGCACTTCTCAACTGTTGAGGCGATGATGACAAGTAGGGATGTCTACTGAGGTAAAGTTGGTTTTATATTTGCGCAGTCAGACTTTCTCCTTAATAATTTCAGAAAAGTATTGTTTGATAAATAGTAGAATTAAATTAGCAGCCAATGACTACCAAAGTCTAATAAAGTAATAGTGCTCATGTTGTGTTCATGCCATACTTGCATGTTATTTCTGACCCAATATTCAAATTACCATTGTAAACAATATAGGGATCATGTCACTGAACCAATTTGCAAATTTGAAATCAACTTTACCTCATTAGAATGTCTGAGATGATAAACAATAGGAATATTTTGGATTAACTGGGTTAAATCATGTCTTCCCAACCCTTATATGTATTAGCTCTGAATTGATAGTTTATGAAATCATACTGTATTCTATATCAAATATTAAACTCGTTTTATCATTTGCAAAGATATATGGGTGAGTACACGATTTAATTAATGTTTTCCAACGTATTTAGGGGATTATACATTACATGATTAATGTATTTTTAGTGTGACTGAATTTGGCCAAGACAAAAACGTGATATTATTATTGTTTTTTTGTTTTTGGTGAACTTGACATTGATCAAAAGGGGAACATTTGTTTTAGGGGTTCCTTGTCACATGAAAACAATGTTGAATTTAGCTAAAGTTAATTTTAAAGTAGTTCATTTTGAACAGTGACAACTTGTGACTAGGCATGGGTCGATAACCGGTTTCAAGGTTTACCGCGGTTTAGAAGAGTCAAGGTATTAAAACCGCAAAAATATTTTGTTATACCCTTTCTAAGGTATATGTAAAGTTTTTTGTGTGTGTGTGTTTTCATGTGTTGTAAGGAGATCTGTGTTTTTGAAGCTAAAGGTGATAGTAGAAGTCAATGGCTTTTTTAAATTACGTAGCCTGACATGTTTACTGTTGCAAAATACTATAAATGTTTTCTAAAATGTAATATAGTGTGTTAAATGGGACGTTTAAAAATAAATTGTTTTACAGCAGTAAACACTGTGTAAACCGTGATATTTTTATCAAAGGTTATTATATCTGAAACCTATAGCGGCCCATGCCTACTTGTGGCGCTCCCTGTATTGTTTATTATGCTACTTTAAATATTCTGTCTGTAAGAAAGACTTCAAAACAACATTAGCTTGATTTAATTGACTGCAAATAATCCACTTTGATAGTCATTGGCTTTTAAAAAGATTGAACTATTTAGAATTTGCAAAGGATGCTTTTCTTAAATTATAATGTTTAGGATAAAGTCCAAACGTGCCAATATAAAAATAGCTTTACCTCAGTAAGCACTGGACAAAAAAAATGTTGTTTCCAGTATGTTATGCCATGTTTAAAGGACAGTGATGTACTGAAAAAGGATGACAATATTGTCAAACTATCTGTAGAAAACACAGATCTGAAAAAAAGAGCTGTATTTTGCATGCCAGGCCAGTAGTTGGCAATGTAACACTAAAAACACCACACATCTGCTTCAGTAATTCATTTTGTTTTTGTACTTGCTCATAACACATTCACATGAGGTCATGTCACAGTTTTCACATATTTGTAGATTATGTGCATTTTTGGGATGTTTTAATGACTACAAACGTGCAAAACGTACGTGTTTGTTATTCGTTACACTGACTGTCCTTTTGTTGGTCTGAAAACATTTTTCATAGTGCCATTATCATTTATGTGTAAACTACGAAAACGTGATTTCGTAAGTGCTGTGACATCAGCTCACATTACGAGTTCAGTCTACATAATTCAGACAAACAGAATGACACACTACGTGTAGGACTGTGGCTGCGTCCGAAACCGCCTACTCCTCAGTAGGTACTGCATTTGAATTTAAACGTACTACTCGGCCGTTACAAAAGTGCGTTCTATACAGTATGAATGTGAAAAGTATAAATGGAATTCGGACGTACTACATCCGCCATTTTGTCATGATCACGTGACCTACTTGTGTCGCTTTACTCTAATTCATGAATTCTCTCGCGGGGCATCATGGGATAGCGCAGCGTGCATAGGATGCGCACTCCAGATTCTCGCCGGAAGTAGTAAGTTATCCGGGTACTTCTCGCATACTGATTTTCGAATTCTAGGAATTCGGACATATTACTCGGCCCGCATACTGATTTTAGTGTACTATATAGTATGGAAGTATGCATGTTTCGGATGCAGCCTGTGTGTGCACAGACACGTAGAGCTTCTTTACAAAGTAATATCGCCACCTACTAGCCTGGAAGAATGCAGCAATTTGCCGATTAGTGCAGATAAATGCATATTATAGTTAATGGGGATAATTTTAACGACACTGTCATCTATTAATAAAAAATTTGAAAGAAAAAACAATTGTTACATAAAATTTATTGAAAGTCGTTTTTAATGGTTCACGTTTTCAGGCCGTGTAAATAAACAGGAAGGATGTTTTCTATTTTAGCTGCAAATAGTGTTACGTAAAGCTCCCCAAAGTGCTTGAAAACAGTGCAATTGGTGAACTACACAACTATTTCTAAAGATACTGAGTGATAACGCCACCTACTGGCCTGGCGGAAAACATTGTTTTTTGGTAGTTTTCACAGATTAGTGTGAATAGGAATGATTTTGACTCCACTGACATCTTGACGGAATAAAATGGAAAATACGCAGCTTTTAGTACATAGTTGTCATGGAAACATGCTTTTTAAAAAATCATTTATAACGGTACAAATGTTTAAAACGTTTTTTATTTTAGCTGAAAAAAATAAAAAAGATCCGTAAAGATCCCCAAAGTGCAAATTTTCGGCAAAAAATACCATTGCCAAACTACAGAACTGTTAACGTTTCTCAAGATACAGAATGATAACGCCACCTACTGGCCTGGCAGAATACAGTGTTTTTTGGTAGTTTTCACAGATGAGTGTAAATAGGATTCATTTTGATTACGTTGTCATCAGTACAGAAAAAATGTGTGAAAAAATAGTTTTAATACATAGTTGTCATGGAAACATACCTTTTTGAAAATTGTTTATAACGGTTAATATTTTTCAGCCCACTGTAAAAAACAGGAGAGATGTTTAAGACATTTTCTATTATATTTGAAAATAGCGCTGCATAAACACCCCCAAAATATGAGTTTTTGAAAACCATGTCATTAGTGAATTACAAAACTCTGCGTTTCTTAAGATACGGAATGATAACGCCACCTACTGGCCTGGCAGAAAACAGCGTTTTTGGTAGTTTGCACAGATTAGTGTGAATAGGAATGATTTTGACACCACTGATATCTTGACAGTATAAAATGGAAAAGACACAGCTTTAAGTACATAGTTGCCATGGAAACATGCTTTAAAAAAATATTTATAACGGTTCATATTTTAAAAAAAAAACAGCAGAAATGTTTAAAACGTTTTCTATTTTAGCTTAAAAAAATGTTGCGTACACATCCCCAAAGTGCAAGTTTTCGGAAAAAAATACCATTGCCGAACTATAGAACTGTTAACATTTCTCAAGATACAGAATGATAACTCCACCTACTGGCCTGGCAGAATACATCGTTTTTTTTTTTTTTGTAGTTTTCGCAGATCAGTGTAAAAAGGATTAATTTTGATTACGTTGCCCTTAGTACAAAAAAAAAAAATTGTGGAAAAATTCTTTTAATACATACTTGTCATGGAAACATACCTTTTTGAAAATTGTTTATAACAGTTCATATTTTTAAGGCCACGGTAAATAAACAGAAGATATGTTTAAAACATTTTCTATTATATTTGAAAATAGCGCTGCATAAACACCCCCAAAATATGAGTTTTTTTAAAACCATGTCATTAGTGAATTACAAAACTCTTTGCATCTCTCAAGATACAGAGTGATAACGCCACCTATTGGCCTGGCCAATAGTTTTTTTTTGGTAGTTTTCGTAGGTTAGTGTGAATAGGAATCATTTTGGTACTGGCATCTTGATGGAAAAAATGCAATGGAAAACAACTTGTATTCATAGTTGTCATAAAAACATGCCTTTTAAAAAATAGTTTATTACGGTTCATGTTTTCAGGTGGTTGTTAAAAAAACTGCAGAAATGTTAAACGTTTTCTATTTTATTTTTAAATAGTGTTGCATAAATGCTTCATAGTTGGTAGTTTTCAAATATTAGTGTGAATTGCATTTATTTTGATAACCTTGTCATCTCTACAAAAAATGTGGGAAAAAAATATTTTAATACATAAAAACATACCTTTTTGAAAGACATTTATTATTGAGGTTTATGTGTTTAAGTCAACGGTAAATAAACAGCAAAACTGTTTAAAACGTTTTCTATTTTAGCTGAATATAGTGTTGCGTAAACCTCCCTAATGTGCAAGTTTTCAAAAACAGTGCCAATGCCGAACTTCAAAACTGTTTGCATTTCTCAAGATACAGAATGATAACGCCACCTACTGACCTGGCAGAATACAGCGTTTTTTTTTTTTTGGGGGGGGTAGTTTTCACAGATTAGTTAGAAATAATAACCATTTTAATAATCTTGCCTTCTGTAGGTAAAAAATGTGTACAAAAATTTTGTCCCGTAAGCATACGTTTTTGAAAATCGTTTATAAAGATTTGTGTTTTCAGTCCCATATTAAATAAACAGCAGAAATCCTTGAATTTTTGTTAAAAATTGTGTATAAACACCACCAAAGTATGATAATTTTGAAAACAATACCATTATCGAACCTCAGAACCATTTGTGTTCCTCAAGATACAGTTTAATATCGCCACCTACTGGCCTGGCATGCAGAAAACAGCATTTTTAGGCATTTTTTACGGATGCGCCTGAGAACATGAAGGAAAACTAATCCGTTTGTTTTTGTAAACATATTTATTTTAAGCCCATTATTTAAAAGGTTCAATTTTCCCGCCCTTGAATGAGTTAAAACTTTGTTATTTAAACGTCCCTGCATTTTAGTGGTGTTATTTTGCACCACAATAGTTCCCATGGCGTGAATGAATCTTGATTTATTCTCTACTGACGTCTACTGTTAGGTTCCTGCAATACGTCAGGCTGGTTCCTGTTGTTTTAATGCCGTCCAGGGAGTGTTTTGGGCGTCCCGCGGCTGTCACCTCTAATGTGGCCACCGAATGCCACATACCAGTATCCAGGCTGAACTGGCATAGCAAGACTTTCCTCATATCTGCCTCACAGAAGGGCTGGAATTCACGGCGGCCCCTTTTCATTCGTCTTGTTTGTTTATGTTTGCCTCTTTCTTTCTTCTCGTCAGCTGTGTTTGTGTTATTGTTTAAATTGCATGTTTAGGTGGAGTTATTTTCGGCTTTTGTTGCTTCAGCCTTTAGTTTGAGCAGTAAAGTTTCTCTCAGAAATCAGCTAACCCTGCCTTTTGAATGCGAAAGAGTATTGAAATGGATCGTTTCGTGCGTCTCCAGAATGACAATACGAATGTAAAACGCTCAGTTGGTTATGTGGTCTTGGCGAGTGCAGCTATTGGCTACAGGATGTGATGATGTCGTGGACACATTTGCAAACCGTTTGATGATGTCACCGCTTCACTGGGATTCTGAGGAACATTAGCTTTGAGTCTCATGTTGGTGCGGTTTTCATGCTTGCCTTCACTGCGTGCATGTAGCGCACAACTCGTTTTTCCAGGTCATGTTTAACCCCAAACTAAAGGAGGACATCATGTTAGCTAGTGGAAATAATAGCTGTGTTTTGGTTAAGAGATCTGTGTAAATGTTAGAAGTACTATTTAATTAAAATAGTAAATATATATTTGAAATAGCAGTGTATTTGTATGTAATGGTAATGTTGTAGTGTACAGTTTTATTTATTTACAAACACAAATAATATCAAATGAATGACTATGCTTATTAGATGTTGATAGATATTGTTAAATATAATATTTATTGAGATTTAAGCAGATATGGGCGAGGCAGTGGCGCAGTAGGTAGTGCTGTCGCCTCACAGCAAGAAGGTCGCTGGTTTGAACCTCGGCTCAGTTGGCGTATCTGTTTGCATGTTCTCCCTGCCTTCGCGTGGGTTTCCTCTGGGTGCTCCGGTTTCCCCCACAGTCCAAACACATGTGGTTCAGGTGAATTGGGTAGGCTAAATTGTCCGTTGTGTATGAGTGTGTGTGTGTGGATGTTTCCCAGAGATGGGTTGCGGCTGGAAGGGCATCCGCTGCGTTAAAAACTTGCTGGATAAGTTGGCGGTTCATTCCGCTGTGGCGACCCCGGATTAATAAAGGAACTAAGCTGACAAGAAAACGAATTTAAGCAGATATTCACCTCAAATTAATTAGTCACTTCAATTAATACATTTCCACAATAAACATATGAGCAATTCCAGCGTTATGGATGTGACATCTGAAAACGTAAATTCTCAGAGAAAGTATATGTTAACATTATATTGAAACATCTGTTTATATTTTCCAAAACAACTAACCAGAGAGTTATGGGAGCAGAAAAATATCAATCTGTGAACATGTTTTATATTTTAAATGAGGGAAATAAACGTGCGTTATGGTTGTGACCAAAAAAGTTAGTTAATAATAATATGCATATTGCAATTGTATCCATATATAGAAATGTTATATGTCATTTAATATGCTTGTTAATGTTAATACGTGACTAAAATAGGCATACATTTATTTGTATTTTCGTTTAGACATTTATTTATATCTAAAGTGACATACAGGAGAGCAAATATGTCAATTGGTCAAATATGTATTTTTTTAAATAACAATATATCTGAAACGCGTGTGTTCACTATGCAAAGTTTTGAATGTGTAAAATATGTGTGTTCATCAT
Organism: Danio rerio; assembly: GCF_052040795.2. NCBI lineage: Eukaryota > Metazoa > Chordata > Actinopteri > Cypriniformes > Danionidae > Danio > Danio rerio. The sequence goes on from NC_141045.1 coordinate 5,542,132, forward strand.
AAATAAATGCAGGATTTTATGACTTTTTAAAAAGTTTTATGACCTCTAACTAATATTACCCTTGAATAACACAACATACTCTGTGTGTGTGTGTGTTTGGCTCTGGACAGAATCAGTGTCACATCCTGGTAACGACACACACACACACACTTAAACACACACACACACACACACACACACACAACCTTATGACGGTGGTAAAGTAAACAGTGGTTTAGTACACAGATGCAGGATTGAGCTCTCAACAGTCTTACAAGAATGAGAAACACCCTTTCAGTCTTCACGCTTCTTTCAGCAGCATGGTTGCTTTTTATTTGACTGAAAATACACTGAACCACTGTATTATTGCCTATTAAATGAGCGTATTAATGAATGCCATGTTTTGGATAAGTTGAATTAATATTGATATTTATGAAATTGAGATTTTTGGTTTTGAACGCTGATTGGTTAGCACATCATTCCCATTTTGATAATATTGCACATTGCGCAGACTTACCTTTATAGTACAACATTTAGTAATCAATATTTGTGTCACTTTTATTATTATTATTATTATTTTATTTAATTATTTATTGTATTGTTAATAATATCTTATTCCTGCCCTGCAATATCATTAAGTAAAAAATTCTAAATAATGCATTGGCAAAAGGGCAACTTGTATAGTTTTGTTTTATTTTATTTGATTAATTTCAGTCAGCATTTATTTTATCATTTAAATAAAAATCTCATTATTTAATTTAATTCATTTCGGTTAGCGTTTTATTTCACAAACCAAAAGAGTTGGGACGAGTGCGCGACGTATCTGACGACCGTGAGGGAGATGCAAGATTACCGGGAGATTATCACTCGTTTGCGGGCATCCGGGAGACTCCCGAAACTTCCCGCCCTACTCATTATTCTCTCTTCATATAGCCGTATGCCTATGACATATCCATAAAACACTGTGATATAGCTGGGCTCGGATCGTATCGCTTTCTCACTGCAATCGATCCGCTTCAGAGTTTGTTTCAATCAAGTCGAGACCACCTCATTCAAGCGATCTCAGACCGATTGATTTGGCGCGGATCCTAACGCGAATGCTGGTTTCACATATGCCAAACGAACCGCGCTAACTGGGCAAACGAGGCCAGTTTCGAAACAAAAGCATAGGTGTGAAAGCACCCTGAGATATTGAGCTTCAAAGTTTTTACAATCCATATAGCAAACAGTATTGTGCAATATTTTTTTTAAGTCTTAAAATGTAAACAATAAGTTGTCATTTAATAAGAATATGTCAGTAAATCAGTTTTGACAAAAATGGCAGTGTGAAGTGACGATATGGTAAAACAGCAATAATAATATGAGGCCTGTGTGTCGCTCTACTGTTACTTCAAATGCTCAATTTTGTACAGTCATTAGGGGTGTCAAAATTAATTGTTTCTTCGGTGCACCGCGGTGCAGATGTGGACGATTCGGTATCGGTTCAGTAATAATCATAACCGGTTATTATGTACTCACGTCATTTATCTACTATGCGCTCTGTCGCGAGGGAGGTGAGCGCGGGTATTTACAACACTCGGCCAACTCAGGGCCGGCCCGTGGCATAGGCACCATAGGCAAATGCTAAGGGCGCTGTACATCCAGGGGGGCGCCAGAAATGAGCTCGCTTCAGTTGGTTTTGTTTATGATATTCCTGACACACATTCAGTTATAGACGGCAATAACTCAAAAACCTCTTACCCTCAAAAGATCTAAAGTGTGTTTCCTACAAAAAGACAAAGCTGGTTATGTTTCACAGCTGTCTTTCTTTTTTTTCGCTCGACATTACGAGCACTGCTCAGTTTAAGCCCAAAAAAGATAGGTTCCGAAACGAACCTCTGAGCAAGAAAGCACGCAATTGACAATCAGTCGCAGCCAAATCCCAGCGGGCAGTCCTTATTGTTAAGCACTGATTATTAAATACTACAATTATAACTAACAACAACAGCGCTCGTCCACAGTACACAGCAGATTCAGTGGTTGCCTAGCAACATAAAAAGCACAGCACACTTCTTTTTTCTTGTCAACATAAAAAGGCAATGCTTTTTTGTTTGTATATTACATAAACGTGCATTCGTTGTCATTTGCCTCAACTCTATTTCCACTAAGACATTCATATTGCCTGTAATAATGACATTTTTCTATCTGACAGTGATGATATTTGTATGTGCGATGATACTCCGCTGCTGCTCCTCATGTTGTCCTGCTGTTGCTTCGTAACCAGAATTAAATATAGTCGCTGCTCTTTACGTTTTCCATGCCTTCCATCCAAAGCCTTTCTTTCTTTCACTCTCTCTCTCTCTCTTTCTCTCTCTCTTTGTGTGTGTGTGTGTGTGTGTCGTTGTGCAGTGAGCGCATGGAAAACATTCTTCATGCAGGACAAGCGGCTGCTGTCACAGTGAAGACCAGGCGCTCTCTGACTCACACTCACATACATACACACACACACACACACACACACACACACACACACACACACACACACACACACACACACACACACACACACACACACACACACACACACACAAACACACACTCTGACCCGATGGAGAACTTCACACCTTCTCCACACAGACGGGTCCCGCTGTTCCTCACAATGAGAGTGAGTGATGAATGTGTCCTTCTGTTCTCCTGCAGCTCCTCTGGGAGTCCCTTTTTTCCCCCCCAAACCGCCTGAAAACACACTTTATCAGTGCTGAAATCACTGTAACATGTGGCCCGTCTGCATTAAAGAGCCGTTTGTATGACATTTTAAAGGGTTCTAATATTCAGTTTGAGTCTCTAAAACAGATTTACATGAATTTGAGCTCAGAAGACTTTGTAATTTTTCTAGAATATACGTGTTAATATTAGAATCATGTAAAAACGTATATTTAACGAATATCGTTAAAACGTATCAATGATTTGATAGGATTAATTCAGGGTTCATACTAGGGATGGGTATCGTTAGGGTTTTTAATGGTATTAATACGTTTATAGATACTGCTTATCGGTTCGGTACTTTAATGATTTTCTTATCAATACTTTTTTGTGTTTTTTTTAATAATTATTTTTAGGGGTTTTTCACCTTTATTGATAGGACAGTGGAGATATAGAGACAGGAAAGTGTGGGAAGCAGAGATAGAGGAAGGATCAGCAAAGGACCTCGAACTTTTAATAAATTTTTTTTTTAATAAAAACATAAACAGAATTAACTTTTTTTACTATTGCATTTTTAATATAAAATACAACAAATCCAATAATGGTAAAACAAATAAATATTTTTTCCTGTAAAAGAATGGTTTGAAGGAAAATGACTCTCATCTTGGTCTCATCTTCTTATCAACATGTTTGCCTTTTCTGGGAGAAGTCGGTATCTTTTTTTGGATTACGGTGCTCCTTGCAGTTGAAAATACCCTCTTTGAGTTGCAAAATGCAGTTAAATGAGATACTGTTCATTAACACATTCACATAAATGAGTTTAAGGTGTTTTAGGAGTTAACTTTGTTCTTAAGGTTTTTTTTCAGTGGCTTTGGGGCATTTCTCACTACACTATTTACATTTGCACAACAGTTAATGCATTTCTCAAAACAGTTAAACTGCAAAACCTAGATGATAACCTGCAAAAGCATGTCACATGCTCAAAATGGAGAGCTCATTCCTCAAGAGCAAGTACTGATGTCAATGAAAGGGTCAGTGTCATCAAGATGAAAAGTCCTGACACCATTGTTTATGAACAAGATAGTTAAATGTCTTTGTCATGTTTTCATTATGACAGTTTACTCTGGACATTTTTTCCAAGGCAAAACAGACAGATTTTGGTGACACGTCCTGAAAATGCTCAAGACAGCACTATATACCATCTGCACAGCCATTTGAAAACTACAGTAAAGTCAGACATCACTGCATTTACTGAGGTATCTGAGTACAAGACACTGAATATGTATGTTTCACATGTTTACTGCATTTGCTCTTTACAATTCTAGTTAACTCACAGCATTGTGCAAACGAATAAACACACTTATTTACAACAAATAGAAACTCCCTTTGAGTAGAGCTGTGCACAACTGTGAACAACATTGCAGCACATATTGGACCTGAACCTACAACATACACAGGTCTGTAAATCATTCACCAAATTGTTCAATTTAGAAAATTAGTAAATTTAGTAAATTATAAAATTAGCTTGACAGATTTTGACATCCAGTTCAACATTTTTGTATGTGGTGACTCCAGTAATGAAATAAGGACTATTGGTTTTATATGGACTGACTATTCAGCATTCACAAGTTTATTTCATGTTGACTGACATGACATAAGCAGATGACAATGTTATAAAACAGCAGAGAGTTGTATGAAAGCAATTGATGCATCTCCAAAAGCATTTGCAATTTGTTGGAAGGAATGAGAAACTGCTACTATGATGTGCACAAATGACTAACTGTTTTGAGAAATGCATTAACTGTTGTGCAAATGTAAATAGTGTTGAGAAATGCACCAAAGCCACTGAGAAAAACTGTAATATGAAGTTCAGATTGGAGAGAAAGAATAGCGTCACGCTGGACAGGACTTTTTCGGGATCTGTTGTAAATATTATAAAACAGGAAGAATATATCTTATGAAAAAGGAAAAGAAATCTCTACTTTCTCATTTGGTGCGATCATAAATTGTATTTATTGATAACAATTTGAGAGTTGGCATTAAAAGTTACACTAAAGGCCTGTGCACGCTTTTTGCTTGCGTTTTTCGTCGATGTTTAACGCCTTGTGACTAAATAAAGTGTGATCGTGCACACCAACTTGCAAATGCCAGGCGTAAAACCGTCATTTTTGTTTTTAGAAACGCCTCATGTTTTTTTTTTTTTGTTTTGACGCATCACGTTAAAACCTTCTCCACCAATCAGATTGGCACTTTTGATCACATGCACGGAGCTGCTGAAGTTACAGTAAACAGCACTTGGGGGCGCACAAGCGCAAAACAGTCATTGTGAGCGCACACTGAAGAAGATGCCCAGAGACGATAATAAGAGCTGCTTATTGCTCTGGTGAACAATAATCATTTCTTTATTACTAGAGCTGGAGCTGCTGCTTGAACCATCCATGCTTGTTCAAATCGCCATTAACTTTAACAATAAGCATTTCAAACTTTTTGTCTTTTTCTTCTGTGTTACAAGTGGGTGTCTGAAGCTTAAAGTTGTATAGCGCCATCTAATGTCAAGGAGTAATTTTGCATACTTTTCTGCTCGATGGCAGTGAAAATCACTTGGGTTTGAATACGGAAAAACATCTCGATAAACGCTGATGGTAAACGCAAACGAAAAGCGTCCTGGTGCGGACAAACCTAAAAAGTGGCAAATATAGTAAAGAGCAAGAGCATGTACTGATGTCAATGAAAGAGTCAGTGTCATTAAGATGAAAAGTCCTGACACCATTGTTTATGAACAAGATAGTCAAATGTCTTTGTCATGTTTTCATTATGGCAGTTTACTCTGGACATTTTTTCCAAGGCAAAACAGACAGATTTCGGTGACACGTCCTGGAAATACTCAAGACAGCACTAGATACTATCTGCACAGCCATTTGAAGCCATTTTGCCATTTTGAAGCTTAAAGTTGTATAGCGCCATCTAATGTCAAGGAGTAATTTTGCATACTTTTATGCTCGATGGCAGTGAAAATCACTTGGGTTTGAATACGGAAAAACGTCTCTAAACGCTGATGGTAAGCGCAAACGAAAAGCGTCCTGGTGTGGACAAACCTAAAAAGTGGCAAATATAGTAAAGTATAGCTTCTGTTCATAAAAAAAACACAAGGTGACTGAATTTGCATGTTATTTAAATAGCTGGAATTTTTTAGCACCTCACATAAAAATCTGCTATTTTTTTAGCACTCATCTTCCAAACTCAAATGAAGAGATTTTAGATGAAATCTGAGAGCTCTCTGACCATCTATAGCAGTGGTGATGTTCAAAGTCCAAAACATTGTCATGTGACTTCATTGGTTCGACTGTAATGAACGAAGCTCACAAGCCACAAAGACAAAAATCTGTAAAATCAACTTTGTTCACGTTTGTTTTCACTACATATAACTATAGTTAGGGGTGTAATTTTTGGCCAAAATGTCTATAGACCAATTACCAACCTACGTCACATATGACGTCACACGGGTCCCCGGTTGCAAAAAACAGACAGGCTGCAATGGGAAAGATGTCGTGTTTTGCGGTAGGATGGCGAATTCAAGTCCAAAAATAGAAAACTTAACTTTAACTTAAACTTTACCACACACTGCTTTAATACCGACTGCAGACGTATTTGGCTAAATGGGAGCTGAGTGAAGTGAGGAGCTATTTAGAAATGCTGGACTCTGCAGTTGTTATGTCATATCAGGTCAGTTCACGCTATGCTGTATCAGACACATCACTCGTTTTTGATTGCAGAAATGATTTTAGCAAAAACAGTTACATGTGGTGAATTAAACTGCGGACACTGAATGCTAAGAATGAAACGTGAAAGTTACGTTTATTAAGGTAAACTTGGTTTTATATTCACACATTCATTCAGTGACAACTTGTGACAAACTCCCTATATTGTTTACCACGGCACTTTGAATATTCGGTCTGAAATAACCTGCAAGTGTGACTTGAAAACAACATTAGCACTGTTTATTTGACTGTGATCAATGTTGTACTTTGATAGTCATTGGCTGCTACTAATATGATTTCGCTATTTAGAGTTTGCAAATGATATTTTTATGAAATTATATTATTAAGGAGAAAGTCTGAATGTGCGAATATAAAACCAATTTTACCTCTATGTGTAGGTTCACATACCCCGCCGTACAGGTGAAGTTCACTGTCAGAATGCAGTCGTTTTGCGTGTCGGTGATTAATTACCCAGGGCTTGTATAACATTAGCTCCGTCTTGTTTCCTTGTCTGTGGCTAGGTGGAATCTCAGTGTTTAGCTCTTGAATCTGGTCATCATGGAGCAATATTTATTGCACATGACTTCAAAGAACAAAATTGTTGGCATCTAAAGACTTGTAGACCTTTAACTTCTCTCTTGTAAAATCACTCGGAGCTTCATTGAGATTGTATATTTCAGGCTGGATGCTTGGTCATTTCGTCTTATCCAATATTCATTGGGAGGGTGCTATCGCAAATGGAGCTGTCAGATGAAAGCCGCTCACTTTAACGGTAATTTTGCTGAATCACTGTGCTTATCACTGGGTGACGAGCTGTTATAATATGCTGTGAGCATTATGTTAATAATATATATAATAGGTAAGTAATATATCTTATTTCTAAGACAACAACAAACTCTGCACCGCATCTGATGTTATTCCCTTGCTGTAAATGCTGGGGCTCCCAGTTGCTTTCTGCCACCTCCCTGCGCACGCATCCTGAATGTTTACAAACATGGTAATTGGTCTATATGAGACCTATATTTGCTGTAATTTTTTTTAACTCTGCCTGTTTCTCTCTGTGTCCTTAGGCCTGTATCGATGAGAACGCAGAAATGGTCCAGTTTTTGGTGGAGAACGGCAGTGAAGTGAACCGAGGAGACAATGAGGGCTGGACGCCGCTCCACGCCGCCGCCTCCTGTGGATTCATCCAAATCACAAAGTGAGTAACTCACAACATTCAGACTTTATTGACAAAAATAGATAAATAACATTGACAATTTCCCATTTATATATACAGTTGAAGTTTTCTTTTTAAATATCTCCCAAATGATGTTTAACAGATTCAGGAATTTTTCACAGTATTTCCTATAATATTTTTTCTTCTGGAGAAAGTCTTATTTGTTTTATTTCGGCTAGAATAAAAGCAAAGTTTGTCATTTTTTTTTTTTACAAATTTTTTTTGTTGACACCTTGTGCCGTTTGCTCTGAAGGTACCTGATCGAACATGGCGCTCATGTCGGAGCAGTGAACAGCGAAGGAGAGCTTCCTCTGGACGTGGCCACGGAGGATGCAATGAACCGACTGCTGAAGGCTGAGGTTAAAAAGCAGGGTGAGCCAATCGAACCCTGCAGACAGAGAAAAAAATGAAGGAGGAGTGAAAGAAGAGTGTCAGATTGTAGACATTTCTTACATTAAATATTTAAACACTGATTTAAAAATGATTAAATCTAGAAATAAATGAAAGTTAGGGAGAAATGTTAAATAATAATAATAATAATAATAATAATAATAATAATTATAATAATAATAATAATAATAATAATAATAATAATTATAATAATAATAATAATAATTATTATTATTATTATATTAGTAATAATAATAATATTGTCAAAATTAATTACTAAAACTCAAACTAAGAATTAAAATAAAAAAAACAAATAAAATAAATTATTTAAAAAATAAAAAATAATTCAAATACAGTATAATAGCATATATCATTGTAGGATTATTGTTAAAATAGAAATTAAGTTAAATAGACATGTATAGCTAGAAAACTTAAACTGTGAGATTTCTCGAGCAAATTAAGGCTCGCATTATCTGTCTTAAACACTCCATCTGTTTGATCTTCATCTGCTGAAATCTCATTAAAACATTAGTACACACACACACACACACACACACTGTAGCTCAAAAAAGGTGTGTGTGTGTTATAAGATGGATTTAACAGGTTTTAACTGTAACAGCATGCAAGTTTACCACATCAACAAGTTCATTAGGACTTTATAAACTACCTCCTGCAGCTCGTCAGATGTGATTGGCTGTGTGTCTTTGTTATTCTGGAACTAAAATGTGACTAACAGTGTGTGTTTATTGTACACACATAGTATTTTGACCCGCATCACGGGCGTAAGGTAACTGGGATTTGACATTCATATCTCTAGTGTTGACTCAGTCACTGACTGTAATTGTGTTGTGCTGCATTAAGACTTTTATCTAATAATAATTATTTGAAAATACAATAAAATAACATTCATGTTAGTAGTTTGTTAACCAACCTGTAAACCAGAGTAAACTAATGACAGATAACAATGCCCCTTCCACCCATCCATCCATCAGTATTTGTCAAATATCATCTATCCATCCACCCATCATTGAATTTTAAATCTCATCCAGCCATCAATAAATGTCAAATTCCATCCATCCATCCATCTACAAATGCCGAATCTTATCCATCCTCCATCCATCAATACATGTAATATCCCATCCATCCAAAAAATGTCAAATCCCATCCATCCAGCCATCCATCCATTAATGAATTTCAAATCCCTTCTATCCATCCAAAATCCCATACATTCATCCATCCATCTCAAATTCCGTTCTGGCCCCATCCACCCATCCATCCTATCTGTGAATGTCAAATCTCATCCATCCATCCATCCATCCATTCAACCATCCATCCATTCCAAATCCCATACATTCATCCATCCACTCATACATATATCTCATATCCCATCCATCCATCTATCCCAAATCTAATTCATCCATCCCTTCATCCCAACAATCCACACATCTATCCATCTCAAATAACATCCATCCATCTACCCATCAGTAAATGTTAAATCCCATCCATTCATCCATCCATCCATCCATCCATCCATCCATCCATCCATCCATCTATCTATCCATATATCTATCCATTATCCATCCATCCGATCCATCTATCCATCCAATCCATCAAGCTCATCCAATCCAATCACATTCATCCATTGAACTCAATCCATCCTTATCCCATTCATCCATTCCCATTCAATCCTATTCCTCAATCCAATCCTATTCATCTATCCATCCCAGTCCAATCCAATCATCCACCCACACATCCATCCATTCAATCCCATCCATCCATCCCAATCCAATCCTTTTCATCCATCCATTTCAATCCAATCCCATTAATCCATCAATCCATCCAATAATGAGTGTCAATCTATCCATCCATTCATCCATCCATGAATTTCAAATCCCATCCACCCATCTTAAATCCCACCCATCCATCCAGCCATCCATCCATCCCAAATCCTATTCATCCATTCCAACTCCAATCCATCCCTTCATCTCAAATCCCAACCATCCATTCAATCAGCCAAAATCCCATCCATCCTAAATCCAATCCATACCAAATTCCATCCATCTTCAATCTTATTAAAAGCTTTTTCAAACATTTTGGTTTTGCTTTTTCAAACCAGCGTCAAACTTTGTCTTTGTGTGTTTTTATGAATATTGTAGTTATTTATCATCTTTAATCAAAACATATATTTTTCTCCTTTATCAACAATGTCTCCTCTATGATTGGTGTTTACTAGCAAAAGGGTGGGCTCAGCCTGTCAATCACACCAGATTCACTAATAAATCCACACTGACAAACTCAAACCCCGCCCTCCTGCTTTCTCATTCAAAAATCATCTTAACTCAATAATGAGTCAGAGTAGAAAAAAAAACTACAGCAACTATGTGAATTGAAGTATAAGTGATATATTCCTGTTATACACTGAATCTGAATAATGGCCTGCGCTGTCTGATAATTCACTATGGTGGTTGTTTTTGAATGAATGTTCAGGTATTGATGTGGATCAGGCCAGAAGAGAGGAGGAGCGGGTGATGCTCCAGGATGCCATGACCGTGTTGGCAGGAAGTGGTTCTCTGGTTCCTCATCCCAACACACAGGCCACGGCGCTACACGTCGCTGCTGCTAAAGGATACATCGAGGTGTTAAAGTAAGTGCCAGACACTGGCTGTTTCTCAATTCCAAGAACGCAGAGAACGGACTTGTGTTCTTCTGGAGACCGGTCTTGCCAGGTGTCTTCAGAAGAACGAACTCAGGAGACCGCGAGGGCAGAGAATGCGTCCTTTGAGAAATGGGATGCTGCGTTCTTCCTGATGGTCACGTGACCTTTACGTGTTTTAAATGGAAATTATTTAAACATTACAGCCTTCATACAACGATTTATTGTTTTTCCCCTTTTCAAAATATATATTTTGCATAAAAACATTATAAATCTCTGTTGCACAATATGAATAAAACAGATGTTAATACGAATTTCAGCAAACAAACACCCTTAATGTGTTTATTCCTTTATTAAGATGTTCATGGTAATGTTTACTTTCACCGTTTCATTTAGGGAAACTCCCGATGTAAATAAGTAATATCTCCAAACTTTAATAAGTAATCTAGATAAAATGCAGCGCTTCCCACCTCCAGTCGCAATGACTTCTGGGACTTCCAGAGTGAGTTCGGTGCTCAAGTCTGCATCAGTGCGTCCTCGATATCAAGAACACATCCGGGAAGTTTCACGCGTCCTCCGTACTTGCGGTCTTGAGTATTGGAACTGAACTTGGGCAGCTGATGATGACGTTGCACGAGAACACGAGGACGCAAGACCGCTGAAGAACGCATATTGAGAAACAGCCACTGAATGCTAAACAGAAAATATGTAGTAAAAGAGCTGCTCGGATAGGCGTTGAAGAGAGAATGATTGGTTCTACTTCCAGTTGAGGATCACCATTGACTTGCATAGTGTTTTGTTTTTAGATAACTTTTTAGATACCAATATTTTTGAAAATGTTGTCTTTTTTGTTCAACAGGATAAACTCTCACAAATTTGATCAAGTGGATTGTCAGTAAATGAGAATATAATTTTTATAATTTCATAAATGATACTTTTTTATGAATTTTTTTTTTCAATAACGTAAATTTTAAAGATTTGTGGAGTGTGTTTTGTGTTAGTTTTGGCCTGTCATGAATGAATAAATAAATATGACAGTAAAACTGCCAGTAGGTTTTGACAAGTCCCTGGATTAATCAGTGATTCATTGAATCGTTCATTCGAATAGTTTGTTCAAATCAACTGATTCTTTATGACTGACAATGCTCCATTTAGATGGGCTAATCCCTACGCCCTAGTCCCTTTGAAGGGTTTACCCTCCGGTGTGACATCTTCTCAGGGATTAGGGCATAAGGGTTGAGCCCTTTCAAATGTAAAGCAGTGTGCGATACCAATGAACTTCTTTGTGCAACGGATCATGGGGTGTCCATTAGTTGTACCCTTCAGAACTCTTAATTGTGAAGGCCCTTTTTTTGCCGTTTGGAGTGTGATTAATATACAATTTGGAACACCTGCGAATTTATCAATGTATTTCCATCCACCTATGTTTTTATGCGCATTTTGGATGTACATTAAAAACAATTGTCGGAAACGGCAAGATGCGCATAAATTTAAAAAAATGCACATAAGTGAGTAGGGTAAACTTTTTATTCGATAAGAAAAAATATGCAAAAACTGCGTTGGAAACACTTTTACCAAACAAATTCCAGTATGCGCATTAAAAAGGTCATGTGATTTTGTTAAGAGAGATCATGTGATGATAAAAATGTGTGTGAATGGATGAACCAGCAGGCTGTAAAACATCTGAAGTGCTGTTTTGGTCATTCTAAAACGCCTAAACCATTTCAGTTTTAGTGTAATAATTTATTTATGACCTACAGAATCAAGAACGTCTGTGCTCCGCGTCTCATGCCTTCAAACACAACCACAGGTTCACTGCGTGTCAAGATTGCCCTCTGAGGCGCAAGTCCTTTTTTAAATGAAGAAGATTGATGCAGCTTCTCCTACTGCAGCAAATTCAGTTTTAACTGTTGATATTTGGCACCAGTTGACCAGGAAGTGATGATTTTGATCGCTTTGACTTGTTGGATGAAATGCTGCTTTATTCGCACGTCTTTTATGCGATACCTTTGCGCATAAAGTTAGTTCGCATTTTTGGATGGAAGCATAGCTATTGACTCTGTTCATTAAGAAGCTTTGCGCATAAAGTTAGTTCGCATTTTTGGATGGAAGCATAGCTATTGACTCTGTTCATTAAGAAGCTTTGCGCATAAAGTTAGTTCGCATTTTTGGATGGAAGCATAGCTATTGACTCTGTTCATTAAGAAGCTTTGCGCATAAAGTTAGTTCGCACGCATTTTTGGAAGGAAACATAGCTATTGACTCAGTTTGTTAAGAAGCTTTGCGCATAAAGTTAGTTCGCATTTTTGGATGGAAACATAGCTATTGACTCAGTTCGTTAAGAAGCTTTACGCATAAAGTTAGTTCGCATTTTTGGATGGAAACATAGCTATTGACTCAGTTCATTAAAAAGCTTTGCGCATAAAGTTAGTTTGTATTTTTGGATGGAAACATAGCTATTGACTCAGTTCGTTAAGAAGCTTTGCGCATAAAGTTAGTTCGCATATTTGGATGGAAACATAGCTTTTGACTCAGTTCCTTAAGAAGCTTTGCGCATAAAGTTAGTTCGCATTTTTGGATGGAAACATAGCTATTGACTCAGTTCGTTAAGAAGCTTTGCGCATAAAGTTAGTTCGCATTTTTGGATGGAAACATAGCTATTGACTCAGTTCGTTAAAAAGCTTTGCGCATAAAGTTAGTTCGCATTTTTGGATGGAAACATAGCTATTGACTCAGTTCGTTAAGAAGCTTTGCGCATAAAGTTAGTTCGCATTTTTGAATGGAAACATAGCTATTGACTCTGTTCATTAAGAAGCTTTGCGCATAAAGTTAGTTCGTATTTTTGGATGGAAACATAGCTATTGACTCAGTTCGTTAAAAAGCTTTGCGCATAAAGTTAGTTCGCATTTTTGGATGGAAACATAGCTATTGACTCAGTTCATTAAAAAGCTTTGCGCATAAAGTTAGTTTGTATTTTTGGATGGAAACATAGCTATTGACTCAGTTCGTTAAGAAGCTTTGCGCATAAAGTTAGTTCGCATATTTGGATGGAAACATAGCTTTTGACTCAGTTCCTTAAGAAGCTTTGCGCATAAAGTTAGTTCGCATTTTTGGATGGAAACATAGCTATTGACTCAGTTCGTGAAGAAGCTTTGCGCATAAAGTTAGTTCGCATTTTTGGATGGAAACATAGCTATTGACTCAGTTCGTTAAGAAGCTTTGCGCATAAAGTTAGTTTGCATTTTTGGATGGAAACATAGCTATTGACTCAGTTCGTTAAGAAGTGAAACTACACCGGGGGTGTCAAATCCAAACTTGGTAAGGGCCGCAATGAGTGTTGTGAATTAAGTCAGAGGCCGTACATACACATTTTTAAAATGTATTTATTGGAGAAAATAATAGTGTATTAACAACTCTAACATCTCCATAACACTTCATTAAACCACATTATCAAAATAGTAAGGTTTAACGTTTAATTTTAATTTGGTCCACATTTGTGTCACAGCAAGTTTTATCTCAATCAAAATATGAAATATGGTCTCTAACCAATATAAGCATAAAACAGTACAGTAGGAGGGAAACTGTTAAACAGTACATTTAAGAGGGAAAAATAAAGCAATATATTTATTAGTAGGCTATAATAGATAAATGGTGGCCTGTGTAATAAATTGTATTATTTAGATTATTTTGCTCCAAAGGACACTTGCGCTAGGCTTATATATCAAACCTAAAAAAAATTAGGGATTTTTAACTTACCAGACACTCTGCATCTTTTCATAGAAACAATCTCATCTATTCTAGGTGTAATGTCTCTTGCCATGGCTACTTTCATTACAGACATAATTTGGTGGTCTGTGAGGCGGGATCTGTGGGATGTTTTGGTCAGCTTCATTATAGAGAACATTTGTTCGCATGTGTATGTGCTCCTAAACATAGACATGACGCGTGCAGTGTTAAAGAGACTAGGGTGAAGCGCGACAGCACCTCCTGTGTCTCATTATTGTAATTGTCACAGACCTTATATTTAAAGCGAGCGCTTTAAAGGTAAAAAACCCTGAAAAATAATAATAATAATTAAAAGATATGTTTTTGTTTCCTAAAACGTCATCTCAGAGTGGACGGAAAGCCAAGACGGAGAGAAAAAGTTATTTTTAAATGAAGACGTATTAGTGTGGACATTGCCTAAGATGCACATATCTCCTATTTTTTAGCTTCGTTTACAAGTATTTTCATTGGCGTAAGAAACAATTAAATATATTTTTCAAAAGCTATTCTGTATAATCACGCATGTCAAGCATTTGGTATCCATGTGACCCTCTGCCTCAGGGTGCTGTTGAAGTGTGGGATAGACGTGGACAGTCGGGACAGTGACGGTTGGACGGCGTTCCACGCGGCGGCTCACTGGGGTCAGGAAGAGGCCTGCAGTCTCCTCGCCGAACACATGTGTGACATGACCGCCGTCAATAATGTGGTACAGAAGCTTTTATCATCCTAAAGAACACTCAGAACTAGAACTGCTTTAAAGACCTTGAGCAATGTGGTGTGGATGCTAACATGGCTAAGCATTATATATTTCTGCAGTAGCTATTAGTTTGAACAGGCTTTATAAAGTTTGTGAAGATAAACTTTGCTTGGATGTTGCCCTGAAAAACTGAACCAGAAAGTTGGAAGAAGTTTTAGATTGATGAATAAATGGATAACCTACTTTTTTTTTTAGCCAATTCAGTTCATTTACCACTGAAAGATTGCATTCTTGCTTTTCTACTGTTTTAGCACAACCTGCTGGTCTTGTAGTATTTACAGTTTGTAAAATGAGACCTAGACCTAGTTAAATAAGACCTAGAACTAGTTAAATAAGACCTAGAACTAGTTAAATAAGGCCTAGAACTAGTTAAATAAGACCTAGAACTAGTTAAATAAGACCTAGAACTAGTTAAATAAGACCTAGAACCAGTTAAATAAGACATAGAACTAGTTAAATAAGACCTAGAACTAGTTAAATAAGACAGGGTACTAGTTAAATAAGGCCTAAAACAAATTAAATAAGACCTAGAACTAGTTAAATAAGACATGGAACTAGTTAAATAAGGCCTAGAACTAGTTAAATAAGGCATCTAACTAGTTAAATAAGACATAGAACTAGTTAAATAAGACCTAGAACTAGTTAAATAAGACCTAGAACTAGTTAAATAAGACAGAGAACTAGTTAAATAAGACAGGGAACTAGTTAAATAAGGCATCTAACTAGTTGAATAAGACCTAGAACCAGTTAAATAAGACCTATAGCTAATTAAATAAGACATAGAACTAGTTAAATAAGACAGGGAACTAGTTAAATAAGGCATCTAACTAGTTGAATAAGACCAAGAACTAGTTAAATAAGACCTAGAACCAGTTAAATAAGATCTATAACTAATAAATAAGACATAGAACTAGTTAAATAAGACCTAGAACTAGTTAAATAAGACAGGGAACTAGTTAAATAAGGCCTAAAACAAATTAAATAAGACCTAGAACTAGTTAAATAAGACATGGAACTAGTTAAATAAGGCCTAGAACTAGTTAAATAAGGCATCTAACTAGTTAAATAAGACCTAGAACTAGTTAAATAAGGCATCTAACTAGTTAAATAAGACCTAGAACTAGTTAAATAAGACAGGGAACTAGTTAAATAAGACCTAGAACTAGTTAAATAAGACCTAGAACTAGTTAAATAAGGCATAGAACTAGTTAAATAAGACAGGGAACTAGTTAAATAAGGCATCTAACTAGTTGAATAAGACCTAGAACTAGTTAAATAAGACCTAGAACCAGTTAAATAAGACCTAGAACTAATAAATAAGACATAGAACTAGTTAAATAAGACCTAGAACTAGTTAAATACGACAGGGAACTAGTTAAATAAGGCCTAAAACAAATTAAATAAGACCTAGAACTAGTTAAATAAGACATGGAACTAGTTAAATAAGGCCTAGAACTAGTTAAATAAGGCTTAGAACTAATTAAATAAGACAGGGAACTAGTTAAATAAGGCATCTAACTAGTTGAATAAGACCTAGAACTAGTTAAATAAGACCTAGAACCAGTTAAATAAGACCTAGAACTAATAAATAAGACATAGAACTAGTTAAATAAGACCTAGAACTAGTTAAATACGACAGGGAACTAGTTAAATAAGGCCTAAAACAAATTAAATAAGACCTAGAACTAGTTAAATAAGACATGGAACTAGTTAAATAAGGCCTAGAACTAGTTAAATAAGGCATCTAACTAGTTAAATAAGACATAGAACTAATTAAATAACACCTAGAACTAGTTAAATAAGACCTAGAACTAGTTAAATAAGACAGAGAACTTGTTAAATAAGGCTTAGAACTAATTAAATAAGACCTTGAACTAGTTAAATAAGACCTAGAACTAGTTAAATAAGACATTGAACTAGTAAAATAAGACATAGAGCTAGTTAAATAAGACCTAGAACCAGTTAAGTAAAACATAGAACTAGTTAAATAGGGCCTAGAACTAAATAAATGAGGAATATAACTAGTTAAATAAGACCTAGAACTAGCTTAATAAGGTATAGAAATAGTTAAATAAGACCTAGAACTAGTTAAATAGGACAGTTTTCAGTGTATAATGTAATGTTTATCTGTCGAAGGGCCAAACTCCACTGGACGTGGCGGACGAGAACATCATTGATAACTTGGAGGAGCTGCAGAAGAAGCAGAACGCTGTAAGTTTGTGTGTTTATGCGTTCACTATCTTATCACTGCTCTGCTTAATGTTCAAAGCCTGCTTTTAATCTAAGAAAATGAGCAGTGCTGTAAGAATGTCAACATTTTGGAGTATATTTCAAAGAAAGGATGATATGAGAGGATGAAAGCAGAGGTATTTAAATGAGAGGTTAGAATAGAGTTTTTGATATCAAACCCAATATCTGCATTAATTATAAAGCGTACATACTCAAAGTGTGTTATACTTTTTAGTCGCTTCTTTTTAATGCATGAATTGTGTTGCTGATGAATTATTAAGAGCTGTTGTTGATGTTTTTGACTCAGATGCGTTCTGAGAAACAGAAGATCCAGACGCCCGTCATCGAGACCAGCCCACCTGTTTCTATGGCACCAGCTCGACCTCGCAGGTGACATCACACACACAACGTCCAATCAGAGTGTTTCAATCCTTCATTTTGAGTGATTGAAAGCGAGAGAAAAATTTAATAAATGTATAAATTTATATAATTAATTACAGTAACTTTTATTATTATTAAACTTTTTACAATAATATATATTTTTTAATTTGTTTAGTCTTTTTAAATATTTAAAAAAATATTTTTAATAATTTTGGCTTAAATTAATTTTTTTTTCTTTTTTTACAATATGTTAATAATATTAAACATATTTCAATTATAATACTTTTATAGCTTTAATAAGAAACTTTTAAAACCTTTTTTACCATTTTATTAGATTGCAGTTTTTATAATTTTCATAGTTATTATAAGTTAAACAGAAATAAAATTGGATTTCGATTAGCTGTTTTGGTCATTTTAACCCTTATGTGCTGTTGTGGATGTTTTTATCCACACTGGGGTGATTTTTGAGTCTTAAATTGGCCATAACTTTTTATGTGTTTCAGCTAGTGGAATGATTTTTGGTGACATGTTATTTTAAAAATGTTCGAATTAAAAAAAAACTCAACAATATACTCTGGGCAAATTTACTACCCTTTTGTTATTTTGGGGATGAAAACGTCAACTGAATTAAAGTGCTGTAAAATGCATCAGATTAATATTTTTACATAAAAAAAAAAAAAAGAATTGAGAATTGATCTCTGTGGAACTCCAAAATTATAAATTGTACATTCTGATTCTTTTACTTAGTTTAAATTCAGCTGCAATCATTTTTGTTCGTTTTTGTTTTAATAATGTCAATATAGCTTTGCTTAGTAATTATTTTAAACCGCGCCCATATTGATTTTAATTTTCTTCTCACTGATTGGCTGATGTGCATGTGACCCGCAGGACTTCGATCTCGCGTATGAGCAGTCGAGAGAAGATCACTCTGCATGGGCGAGAGAAACATGCTCCGCCCACTCTTCAGACTCTGCCCACAGAGGAGGATGAGGACGAGTCGACACGCACAGCCAGCCAATCAAAGCCCTCCAGCAGCTCCAGCTCAGAGGAAGAGAGCGAATCAGAGAGTGACGCAGAGTCAGGTGACCAGACCCCATCCATTTTTAGTCTGTCAATCAAAAACGGCAGTAACTAACTAACTGATGATGTTTGTGTTGTCAGAAAAAGCCAAAACTCGAGAAATGATCAACAACTTGAACAACAAGCGAAACGCAGCACCAGTAACAAGCTCTGTGACCAGCAGCGGTCCAAACCAGGTTAAAAAGGTGAACAAATAACTACTTTCAAGCATCCAGTTTTATGAAATGTTGACAGTTTTAACATATAGTTTAGAGTGTGTTCAAAACTAAATATTTGGTACGATTTTGAGGGTTTCATACAATGTATAGTACTATTATTCATCAAATTAAAAAAGCAAATGTATATAAAAGTTGTTTTATTTTAGTAAAATTGAGGTTGTTAATATAATATAATATAATAGAATAGAATAGAATAGAATAGAATAGAATATAATATAATATAATATAATATAATAAAATATAATATAATATAATATAATATAATATAATATAATATAATAAAATAAAATATAATATAATATAATATAATATAATATAATATAAAATAATATAATATAATAAAATATAAAATAGTATAATATAATAAAATATAATATAAAATAATATAATATAATATAATAAAATATTATATAAAATAATATAATATAATATAATATAATATAATATAATATAATATAATATAATAAAATATTATATAATATAATAAAATAAAATATAAATATAATATAAAATAATGTAATATAATATAAAATAATATAAAATAATATATTTTAATATAATATAATATAATATAATATAATATAATATAATATAATATAATATAATATAATATAATATAATATATATGTGTGTTCAGACTGAAGCGGGTCGGACCCCGGTGACTGAGGCTCCAGGCTCCTGGAGAACGTCTCTGCGCAAAGCTGGAAGTTCGGTGACTCTGGGCTCCACAGGGGCCTCTGATGCAGCCAGTGAGGCCCTGAAGGACCCCGAGACCAAACTGGGCATGACACGCTCTGCATCCAGTCCCAGACTGAGCTCTGAAGCTGACAATAAGGTATAGCATGCAGCCATATACTCTCAAACAGTATGAGTAAAACCATGCTACAGCCTTGCTAGCAATGCGCTAAAACATTCTGGCAGTCTCAAATCATTTTAAAACATGTTAGTAGTGTATTAAATTATTGTTGAAGCTTGATAACAACATAACATTTTGTTTCTTCTTACCAGAAACATGCTAACAACTTGTTAAAGCATGTTAGCTTTGTGTTAAATCAAGGTTACTAAATACAGCTACCAGTTAAAACATGTTATTGAGTCATGCTATAGCCATGCTAGCTATGTGCTAAAACCTTCTGGCAGTGTCTAAAATCATGTTAGAACATGTCAGAAGTGTATTAAATTATTGTTGAAGCATGATAACAGCATAACATTGTGTTTATTCTTACCAGAAACATGCTAACAGCTTGTTAAAACATTAGCATTGTGTTAAATCAAGGTTAATAAGACAAGCAATGTGCTATTATTGAATTGAATAATGCTAGAAACTAGCAATGTGCTCAGACGTGGTAATTATGTTAGCAGTGGTAAAATGTTAACAGTATGGTACATCATTGTTTAAACATGCTAGCAACAAGACAAAACAGGCTGGCATTGTGCTAAGATATGTTAGAAACATGTTAATAACATGAATGCATTTGCTAGCATTGTGCTAAATCATTTAGAAACATGTTAGCATCCTGATAACATTTGCTTGCATTGAATTCAACCATGCTAGAAACATGCTAGCACTGTGTTCAATTATGGAAATTATGTTAGCAGTGTTAAATTGTTAACATTATGTTACATCATTGTATAAACATACTAGCAACCTCAGAAAATAGGTTAGCATTGTGCTAGAAATGTTAGAAACATGTTAACAACCTGAATAAATCTCTTAGCATTTTGCTAAATCATTTAGAAACATGTTAGCATCCTGATAACATTTGCTATAATTGAGTTCAGTCATGCTAGCAATGTGTTCAAACATAAGTATGTTAGCAGTGTTAAAATGTTAACAGTATGCTACATTATTGTATAAACATACTAGCAACCTCATAAAATAGGTTAGCATTGTGCTAAAAATGTTAGAAACATGTTAACAACCTGAATAAATTTGCTAACATTGTGCTAAATCATTTAGAAACATGTTAGCATCCTGATAACATTTGCTACAATTGAGTTCAATCATGCTAGCAATGTGTTCAAACATATGTTAGCAGTGTTAAAATGTTAACAGTATGCTAAATCATTGTATAAACATGCTAGCAGCCTCATAATATAAGTTAGCATTGTGCTAAAAATGTTAGAAACATGCTAGCAACCTGAAATATTTGCATGCATTGTGCTAAATCTTTTTAGAAACATGTCAGCATCCTGATACAGTTTGCTAGCATTGATTTCAATCATGCTAGAAACATGCTAGCAATGTGTTTAAACATAGGTTAGCAGTGTTAAAATGTTAACAGTGTAACATAATTATAGAAACTTGCTAGTTTCTTTAGAAGATGCAAGAAACATGCTATCAAGAATCATGTTAGCAACATGATCAATTTTGGATGCATTGTGCTAAATCATCTTAGAAACAAGTTAGCAACCATGCTATCACATTTTAACACTTAAAATATGCTACGTATAAAGTAAACCAATTTATCAAAACATAGCAAAGTGTTGAAAAAAAGAGCATCACAATGTAAATGATGTCACTTCCTGTCCTCAGGAGCCCAGGTTAGCACGTGTTCAGCCAACTCCATCCAGACGTCTTTTTAGCATTAGCGACAACAGCACCAACTCCGACAACACCAGCAGGTGAGTGACACAGGAAACACGCAAACTTCACTTCCTGTTTTGAAAATTTTCCAAGCTCATCATCATCGTCTGTGTGTTTGTGTGTAGCTTGTTGAGTCGTAGCTCTTCATATACACGCCGCCTGAACACCCAATCCGCTAGCGACGCGTCGAATCCCTCATTACCTCGTAGCTCATCCTATGGGCGGAAACTTGACGAGTCTTCAGTGACCTCTGTAAACAGCGCAACCTCCGGATTAAGTCGCCTCAATAATCTAGTGGCTCAGAGGTGCGTTATTGACTAATTGATTGTGTTTTTTGTTAGCGTGATAGTTGAGTCATTTGCATTTACACAGTCTGCTTTTTTCTTTACAGGTCGGCTCAGGAAGAGGCCGAAAAGAAGGATCCAGTGTCCAATTCTGTAACAACAACAACCACTACGACAGGAGAGTCGGAGACCAAGCAGAGACGCAAGTGAGTGTGTGTTGATTTACAAGAAACAGAGCGCTAATAAAATAAGCCATGCTAGCCTGGAGTCAATGTGAAATAGCTTCTAACCTATTCACTTTCTTAAACACAACGTGAACGATTAATCTGTGAATGCTTTTCTACATTAAAACCTTACAACAATAATAATGGCCACATATTAAAATAGGTTAGCAACATGTTAGCAATAAGCTAGCATAGTGTTAGGTAAAGTTAGACACTTTAGTAACGTGCTAAGATAGCTAGCGTTGTGTTATTTCACGTTAGAAATAGGCTAGTGTTAAATAATGCTAACATAATGTCAAATTACATTTTAAACATGCTACATCTTAAAACATGTTAAGAAGTGTTAGCAGTGTGTAAAATATGGTGGGCTGACACGTTTTAGAATACTAACAGTCTGAAATGTTTGAAAAATATCTACACGGCAGGGCATTAAATTATGCTAGAGCTTTGTTAGCTTTGTTAAAACATGTTAGCAGTGTGTTAAATCATGGATATGTGAACTGAGATATTACAAACAATTTTAAATCACGTTAGAAACGTGATTATCAAGTTGCTAAAAGATTATGAACACATTATTTGCCTATTAAAGCTAGAAGGCTATTGATGTTGCGCAATATACAGTATATTAGCAATTCACATGACAAACATGATAACAACCTCTTAAAACATGCTAGCATTGAGCCAAATCATGCTGGAAACATGCATTTCTTGAATCATACCAAAACATGCTAGCAGTGTTTTAAAACATGTTAGCATTGTTTTTGAATTATGCTAGAAACATGTTAGTATTGTGTTAAATCATGCTAGAAAACATGCTAACGTTGTATTAAATTATGTTAGAAAACCTGCAAGCATTGTGTTAAATCATGCTAGAAACATGCTAGTATTGCTAAATCATGCTACAATAAGCATTGTGTTCAATCGTGGTAGTTTTGCTAGTATTGTGTTAAAACATGCTAGAAAACATGCTAGCATTGTGATGAAACATGATAGCATTGAGTTGAAACATGATAGCATTGAGTTAAATCAGTTAGACACATGATAGCCTTGTTATAAATCATGGTAAAAACATACTAATGTTGTGTTAAATCATGCTAAAAACATGTTAGCATTGAGTTAAATCCCTTAGAAACATGATAGCCTTGTGTTAAATCATGCTGGAAATCATGCTAACGTAATATATGCTACATCTTAAAACATGTTAAGAAGTGTTAGCATTGTGTAAAATATGGTGGGCAAAAAAATATGTGCAACCCATTATATATATAATGGGTTGCACATTTCATTTAATGTTGACTTTAAAATTGGTCTGACCTTGTTTCTGAATATTATTGCTGTTTATTTGCTGCTCAGAGCTGATCTACCAGCTCTAACTAGCTTTACCAAAATGTTAAACCAGGATAAGCTCAGATCCAGCAGCTGGAAGTCCCATTTAGACAATTTTTGACTAATTTCAGCAAAAAATAAAAAATAAAACGGATTGTTTTCACTGCCTGAAGCTGGAGTGTGTATGTTTGTGTGTAGGTCATATCTGACTCCTGTGCGTGATGAGGAGGCTGAAGCTCAGAGAAAAGCTCGATCCAGACATGCTCGTCAATCCAGACGCTCCACACAGGTCAGTCCAGCCGCTGCTGTTTATGCTAACCTAAAGTAAATCTTTGGTTTAAATAAGAAAATTATGCTATTAAAATGTGCACTAATTTGCATGCCCCCCCCACCTAATTTGCACGTTTTCCACCTAGATTGCATGCTTTATGCTATTAACATATGCACCAATTTGCACATTTTTTCCTAATTTGCACATCCCCCCCCCTAATTTGCACGTTTTCCTCCTAGATTGCATGTTTTATGCTATTAACATATGCACCAATTTGCACATTTTTTCCTAATTTGCACATCCCCCCCTAATTTGCACGTTTTCCTCCTAGATTGCATGTTTTATGCTATTAACATATGCACCAATTTGCACATTTTTTCCTAATTTGCACATCCCCCCCTAATTTGCACGTTTTCCTCCTAGATTGCATGTTTTATGCTATTAAAATATGCACCAATTTGCACGTTTTATACTTTTAAAATATGCACCAATTTGCACGTTTTCACCAATTAGCATGTTTTCTCTCCTAATTTGCACGTTTTATTCTTTTAAAATATGCACCAATTTGCAAGTTTTCCCTAATTTGCATGTTTTCTCCCCTAATTTGCAAGTTTTATGCTATTAAAATATGCACCAATTAGTTTTTTCCCCTAATTTGCATGTTTTCTCCCCTAATTTGCACGTTTTATGCTATTAAAATAGGCACCAATTTGCACGTTTTCCCTAATTTGCATGTTTTCTCATCTAATGTGCAAGTTTTATGCTATTAAAATATGCACTAATTTGCACGTTTCATGCTATTAAAATATGCACCAATTTGCACGTTTTCACCAATTAGCATGTTTTCTCTCCTAATTTGCAAGTTTTATGCTATTAAAATATGCACCAATTTGCACGTTTTCCCTAATTTGCATGTTTTCTCCCCTAATTTGCAAGTTTTATGCTATTAAAAAATGCACTAATATGCACGTTTTATGCTATTAAAATATGCACCAATTTCCACGTTTTTACCAATTAGCATGTTTTCTCCCCTAATTTGCAAGTTTTATGCTATTAAAATATGCACCAATTTGCACGTTTTATGCTTTTAAAATATGCACCAATTAGTTTTTTCCCCTAATTTGCATGTTTTCTCCCCTAATCTGCACGTTTTATGCTATTAAAATAGGCACCAATTTGCACGTTTTCCCTAATTTGCATGTTTTCTCTTCTAATGTGCAAGTTTTATGCTATTAAAATATGCACTAATTTGCACGTTTTATGCTATTAAAATATGCACCAATTTCCACGTTTTCACCAATTAGCATGTTTTCTCCCCTAATTTGCAAGTTTTATGCTATTAAAATATGCACCAATTAGTTTTTTTCCCTAATTTGCATGTTTTTCCCCTAATTTGCAAGTTTTATGCTATTAAAATATGCACCAATTAGTTTTTTTCCCTAATTTGCATGTTTTCTCCCCTAATTTGCAAGTTTTATGCTATTAAAATATGCACCAATTTGCACGTTTTCCCTAATTTGCATGTTTTCTCCCCTAATTTGCCTGTTTTATGCTATTAAAATATGCACCAATTTGCAGGTTTTCCCTAATTTGCATGTCCCCCCCTTGTTTGCACGTTTTTCCTAACCTAATAAAGTTTTTTTCCTTCTAATTTGCATGTTTTTGCCATGTTTTAGTATCATATATATATATATATATATATATATATATATATATATATATATATATATATATATATATATATATATATATATATATCAACTACATCACGGATGAACAATTATATTCATATACATTCCAAGAAATAATATATAAGAAAATCTAAAATATCAATAAACAAAAGCACATAATTAATAAAAATTGTGCTTAAAATGTATGAAATAAAACTGAAAAAGTAACTGAAATTTAAATGTTTATAAATGTTTTGTCTGGAAACAAATCTGACCCAGATTGATCTGTTTACCATATCAACCAGCCAATCCAGTTTGTTTCATGCAACATTAAGCAAAAAGTATTTGAATCCAGTGATATGACAATGATAAATCTGTTTACTAGTGTCCCTTCAGAAGTGTTTATAATGATATTTGTTCTGTGGAATCTGCAGTAAACAGCCAGCAGGAGCTCTCGCTAACACCGTATGACCTTTAACCCTGACCTCCGACCTCAACATAAGGAAAACATCAGTGTGTGTAGCTGCAGTTTCTCTAGTGTGTCCAGACTCACGCTGACCACTGTATGTGTGTGTTTGCTCTTCAGGGTGTTACTCTGACAGACCTGCAGGAAGCCGAGAAGACAATGAAGACGGAAAACAAGGGAAAGAAAGAAGACGAGGAGAAAGAAGGGAAGCAAAAGAAGGGAGAGGAAGGGGTGAGAGAGCTGGAGTTTAAGACTAATATCACTGATGAACCAGTCCTAAATGGTGCAGGGGTAAAGGTCAGGCGTGCCCTGTTTGTTTTATGTTCATTTACTCTGAAACTGAATAACAATGGTTTAATCATAATATCGGAAACTGGGTGATGTGTCAGATCGCTGCTATTATAGTTTATGGTTAGAGATTTGCTAAAATTTTAGTATATATGTCTTAAAAGTACACCCAAACAATCACAATAATTTTAAATATTACAGTGTTTATTAATATAAATCATTTATCTATATAAATAATCACACTTTATTTCAGAAAAAAGTTGAGCTTTATGTGTGTGTGTATGTATTAGGGCTGCATAATATATCGTTTCAGCGTCGATATCGCAATGTGTGTATTCGCAATAGTCACGTCACAGTATCTGCAGTGTTGAGCTGGATTATAGTTTATCAGCAACGCACAGTGCTATTTTACATTACATTTGACTATTCAGTTACTGTAGCTGAATATCTGACTACTATTTGACTCTCCGGAAAACCATTAAGCACTGCTTATTACACTTTTATCTTTGTTTTTAATTCATCAAACCGTATTTATACTTGCAATGTGTTTGATTCACTCCGCTACAAAAATATCCCAGTCAATCTAATTCATGATGTCCTTCAAAATAGATCTATTCAAGCCAGCTGTTGAAATAGTATTCATATCTCAATATATATCACTGAAAAATAAAATATTGCAATGTCAGATGTTTTCCAATATCGTGCAGCCCTAATATATATATATATATATATATATATATATATATATATATATATATATATATATATATATATATATATACAGGGCTTGACAATACATTTTTTTGATCACCAGCCACTGTGGCTAGTAGATTTCCAACGTTACTAGCCACTCGCCATTTTCACTAGCCACACTTTTGTTGCTGGGAAAATATCTAAATTTGACATTGACATGCTAAAATTTGTTGATGTAGATGTGTTAGGTCCACATGCCTCCTCATTCATTTCACTTTTTGTGTGTGTTGTGTATGAGCTTGCTCAATGAGCAAATAGGTTGTGTTGCATTGCAATTAGTTTATATATATATATACAGTTGAAGTCAGAGTTATTAGCCCCCCTGAAGTATTAACACCCCCCCCCTATTTTTTACCTAATTTCTGTTTAACGTAGAGCAGATTTTTTTCAACACATTTCTAATCATAATAGTTTTAATAACTCATCTCTAATTGATTTATGTTATCTTTGCCATAATGAAAGTAAATAATATTTTACTAGATCTTCTTCGAGACACTTCTATACAGCTTAAAGTGACATTTAAAGGCTTAACTAGGGTAATTAGGGTAATTAGGCAAGTTAGGGTAATAATTCTGTAGACTATCAGGAAAAATATAGCTTAAAGGGGTGATCATTTCGACCTTAAAATGGTGTTTAAAAAATTAAAAACTGCTTTTATTCTTGCCAAAATAAAACAAATAAGACTTTCTCCAGAAGAAACAATATTATCAGACATACTGTAAAAATTTCCTTGCTTTGTTAAACATCATTTGGAAAATATTCAAAAAAGAAAACAAAAATTCAAAGGGGGCTAATAATTCTGACTTCAACTGTATATATATATTATTATATATTATTATTATTATTATTATATATGCATTATTGCTATTCTTGTATTTTTATAAAATATATATTTTAATATTTTATATAGTAAAAATTAAAATATATGAAATATATTTCATAAAAATACAAGACTAGCAATAATTTTAAATACTAGATTAGTTATTTGTTTAAATATTTACATAATTTTCTAATGTATATAAAAATATTTAGTATGCACATTATATAAATGTTTGTTTGCTAATAATTAACTGCGATGGAAAAACTTTATTTAGCTATTTTTATGTTGAATTGCATATAGAGAGAGAGAGCAAAGTCATATATGTGAAAACTATTAGATTTATTCAATTATTTACTTCAATTTTATGCCTCTAAACAATCAAAATGCTAAAATAGCCACAAAATAATAAAATGTGTTTTATACATAAATGTATTTTGTTTTTTAAACTGTTATGTTGTAATGTGTTTGCAAATACTTACTTAAGTGTTTGCAAATACTATATATAATACAATATTATTTGCCATTTATTTTTATTAATAAATTGTCTGACTTTGGTGTGTATATATATATATATATATATATATATATATATATATATATATATATATATATATATATATATATAGTTTATATTATATTTGGTGTGTGTATATATATATATATATATATATATATATATATATATATATATATATATATATATATATATATATATATATATATATAGTATGTCTACAGAAAAGTGTAACACTTATGAATTAAATGACACAGGGGGAGAAAAATGATTAATTGTGCTCAATTTTGAAAGTTTCACTTAGGGGCGTTCTCACTTTTGTTGCCGGGGTTTTAGTTATTATTGGCTGTATTTGTTGTTGTTTTGAGAGGACAATACATTTACACTGCTATACACACTTTACACTGACTACTTTTCATTGTATCAAAGAGTCATTTCTGCAGTGTTGTCCTATGAAAAGTTATGAATAAATAATTGCAGAAGCAGGAGGGGTGTACTCACTTTTGTGACATACTGTATATATATATATATTTATATGTGTGTAATGTGTGTGCGTGCAGGAGGTGAGCTGGCGTTCTCGAATCGCTAATCTACAGAAGTCAGATCTGCTGGGTCTCACACACCCTCCTGGAGCTCCACGTCCAGACAGACCAGGTGACCTTCAGACCCATATCACGGCTGTCCTCAAACACACACTGAAGACCTGTTTGACACTGTGTGTGTGTGTGTGTGTGTGTGTGTGTGTGTGTGTGTGTGTGTGTGTGTGTGTGTGTGAGTGCGTGTGTGCGCACATGTGTGCGTGCGTATCTTCATGTTTCTCTTGTGTGTGTGTGTTTGTGTGTCTGTGTATTGTTTTCATGTCTGTTATGTGTGTGTGTGTGTTTGTCTTTGTGTGTGTCCGTGTTTGTGTGTTTCCATGTACTTGACTTTGTGTGTGTCCGTGTGTTTGTCTTTGTGTGTGTCAGATGCAGACAGCATTGTGGCAGACATTGAGGAGCGAATGCGAGAGCGTAGGAGAACACGAGCTCGCAGAAGAGGAAAAACAGGAGAGGTGAAGAAGATTAAGAAAAGTACACACACACACACGCACACACACACACACACACACACAGGATCTCAACCTTTACCTCTGTGTTTTCAGAGCGACGACAACGAGCCCAGTGGAGAAGAGGAGAGCAGTGGTGGGCGGGAACCACAGGTCTGACCAATCAGCACGCACTTTAAAATAATTGATTGTGTTGTGTTGTGTTGTGTTGTGTTGTGTTGTGTTGTGTTGTGTTGTGTGTCTGTGTGTATATATTATCTGTGTGTGAATCTCTTCTTCCTCTTTGTATGAGTGGGTTTATATATATTTAATCTCTAACCTGTGAAATGTGGCTGTGTTTCCCTCGTGCAGACAGACAGACACACGAGCAGCAGGTATGAGTCTGACCTCTGACCTTTCTGTGTGTTGATTTATGTGTGTGTGTGTTTGTCTCATTTTCTCCGACTTTCCTTCCTCTCAGGGCTGACTCTCTCCTGAATGACTGCATTCTCACCAGAGGAGCCGATTCCAGAGACTTCAAGAAGGTCTGAGCGCTGTGTGTGTATGTGTATGTGTGTGTGTGTGTGTGTGTGTGTGTGTGTGTGTGTCTGCACTTGTCTATTTGTGCATCTATATTTGCTGTCTGTGTGTGAGTGTGTTTGCACTTTTTTTATTTGTGTTTAGGGGCTATGCATTTGTTTATAATGTGTGTGTGTGTGTGTTTGTGTAATGTGTGTGTGTTTTAGTTGTTTGAGGAGATGTCCAGGGAGAACCGGCGTCTGCAGTCGCAGCTATCAGACACACAGAGAACGATTTCACTCACCAGAGTGGAGCTGGAGAATGCCACAAAGGTACACACACACACACACACACACACACACACACACAATCATAAATGCACATACACAATCATAATTCACACACACGTTTGTTTTTGTGAATTGTGGGGACATTACATTACACACACATTTGTTTTTGTGAATTGTGGGGACATTACATTACACACACATTTGTTTTTGTGAATTGTGGGGACATTACATTACACACACATTTGTTTTTGTGAATTGTGGGGACATTACATTACACACTTTTGTTTTTGTGAATTGTGGGGACATTACATTACACACACGTTTGTTTTTGTGAATTGTGGGGACATTACATTACACACACATTTGTTTTTGTGAATTGTGGGGACATTACACGTTTGTTTTTGTGAATTGTGGGGACATTACACGTTTGTTTCTGTGAATTGTGGGGACATTACACGTTTGTTTTTGTGAATTGTGGGGACATTACATTACACACACACGTTTGTTTTTGTGAATTGTGAGGACATTACATTACACACACGTTTGTTTTTGTGAATTGTGGGGACATTACATGTTTGTTTTTGTGAATTGTGGGGACATTACACACACGTTTGTTTTTGTAAATTGTGGGGACATTACACGTTTGTTTTTTTGAATTGTGGGGACATTACATTACACACACGTTCGTTTTTGTGAATTGTGGGGACATTACGCGTTTGTTTTTGTGAATTGTGGGGACATTACATTACACACACGTTTGTTTTTGTGAATTGTGGGGACATTACATTACACACACGTTTGTTTTTTGTGAATTGTGAGGACATTACATTTCACACGTTTGTTTTTGTGAATTGTGGGGACATTACACGTTTGTTTTTGTGAATTGTGGGGACATTACACTACACACACGTTTGTTTTTTGTGAATTGTGAGGACATTACATTTCACACACGTTTGTTTTTGTGAATTGTGGGGACATTACATTACACACACGTTTATTTTTGTAAATTGTGGGGACATTATATTACATACACGTTTGTTTTTGTGAATTGTGGGGACATTACATTACACACACGTTTATTTTTGTAAATTGTGGGGACATTATATTACATACACGTTTGTTTTTGTGAATTGTGGGGACATTACATTACACACACGTTTATTTTTGTAAATTGTGGGGACATTATATTACATACACGTTTGTTTTTGGGAATTGTGGGGACATTATATTACATACACGTTTGTTTTTGTGAATTGTGGGGGCATAACATTACACACACACACACATTTGTTTATGTGAATTGTGGGGACATAACATTACACACACACACACGTTTGTTTTTGTGGATTGTGGGGACATTACATTTCACACGTTTGTTTTTGTGAATTGTGGGGACATTACATTACACACATGTTTGTTTTTGTGAATTGTGGGGACATTATATTACACACACGTTTGTTTTTGTGAATTGTGGGGACATTACATTACACACACGTTTGTTTTTTGTGAATTATGGGGACATTACATTACACACACATTTGTTTTTGTGTTTTGTTTATATTCAACATTTTCCACTGCTGGAAAACACAATATTATTTCATATTTCATGATATAACATCACAACAAGCGCCAGAACATAAACTAAACTAAGCTTAACCTTAGCCTTGACCCTAAAACTAATTATTAATCCTCAAACTGCCCTATAAAGAAATGCCAGAAAATAAGTGGCTAAAATGTCCTTACTTCACTCTCTTTGTCTTCATTCTGATGATCTCACACACACACACACACACACACACACACACACACACACACACACACACAGTTTTTGAAGACAGCTGTCATTTTTTCATGTTTGAGTGACTGTACTCGAGTGCTCTAGAAAGTCTGCCATTGGTACATTTTCATGTAATATTTGTCTCTATATTTCCTGTGTGTGTGACAGAGGCAGGAGAGATTCACAGACTGCACGGCCCTGCTGGAAATGGAGAAGAAGGTGCGTTTAGTGAACATTAAAACACTTGATAAACACTCAGTTTTGCTTGTATTGATGTGTTTAATCTTGTGTCCTTCAGGAGAAGAAGATGTTGGAGAGACGAGCTGCTGAGCTGGAGGAGGAGCTAAAGGTGAGCACTGCTTTCATTGGCTCTTCCACTCGGCTGTGGATGCTGATTGGTTCAGAGGCGACTGAAGCATTTCTGTCATCTAAAGTGTTGTGAATGTAGTTCTTAGAGGAAAACAGTTCACCCAATCATTCCGTTCTTTCATTAAACACAAAAGAAGATATTTTGAAGAATGTTCAAAACCGGTCACCATTGACTTCCATAGTATTTTTTTTTACTATAGAAGTCAATGGCTACCAGTAGAAGCGTATTCAGTAGAAGAAAGAAACTCATAAAGGTTTGGAATTGCTTGAGGGAGAGAAAATACTGAGCTAATTATCATTTTTAAGTGAACTATAACTTTAATACTTGTCACACGGGTCAAACCAGACTAACCAGCTCCTGCACAGTAAGCATCAGATACAGTGTGTTCTGGCTTCACCGTCGCAAAGTGTTTTTAATGTTATGAGGGACAGGAAAAAAATGCCTCTGAGTAAACCTGTCATATCATGCCTGCTTGGGAGCGTTAAAGGGACAGTTCACCTAAAAATGTCACTTCTGTCATTGTTCATTCTCCTTTATGGGTCTGCAAACCTGCATGATGTTCTGGAGGCCATGTTGCACTGGGATTGAAAGCTTTTCCAGATCACCAATAACAAATACATAAATGAGTACACAGACTTGAAATGAAAACAATATTAACTCGATATAAAGTGATTATAATAGTTAAAAGGAGCATATATACAGTTGAAGTCAGAATTATTCGCCCCTCTGTTTATTTTTTCTCAAATTTCTATTTAACGGAGAGATTTTTTTTCAGCACATTTCTAAACATAATAGTTTCAATAACTCATTTCTATTAACTGATTTCTTTTATCTTTGCCATGATGACAGTAAATAATATTTGACTAGATGTTTTTCAAGACACTTCTATTCAGCTTAAAGTGACATTTAAAGGCTTAACTAGGTTAATTAGGTTAACTAGGCAGGTTAGGGTAATTAGGCAAGTTATTGTATAATAATGGTTTGTTCTGTAGACTATCGAAAATAAAATAAAGGGAAATAATATTGACCCTAAAATGGATTTTAAAAAATAAAAACTGCTTTTATTCTAGCCTGAATAAAACAAATAAGACTTTCTCCAGAAGAAAAAATATTATCAGACATACTGTGGAAATTTCTTCACTCTGTTAAACATTATTTGGGAAACATTTTAAAAAGAAACAAAAATTCAAAAGGGGGCTAATAATTCTGACTTCAACTGCATGTGTGTGTGTGTTTTGTTTAGTTTGTTTTAAATAAATTATTATTACTTATTACCGTTACAATTTTGCAAGTTTATGAAATACCTTTTTGTTGCCCTATCAAGGCATCTCCATATAAAATATTAGTAAAAGAGTAAATATTAGTTAATGGTTAAAAGTCGCAGTTTTGTTATATTAGTGTTTTTAATTATAATAGTGTAATTAGTCATTATTATTTTTCAAAATAATTAACATTCATAACAATTATATCATTAAATTGTTATTATTCTGTTTTATTATCTTTGCTATTTCATATTTTTGACAATTAATTTTTTTCTCAAAAAAGTTCATTAAAATACCTTTTTGTAGCTTGACAGCCCATTTCCTATTGGAAAACAGCAGCTTGCACATTTTTCAAAGAATCTACATATAAAAAATTAGTAAAGAGTAAATATTAGTAAATGGTCAACTGCAGTTTTGTTATATTATTTTTTATAATAATAATAATAATAATAATTGTATTATTTGTATTATACCTTTTTGTAGCCCTTTCATATTGGAAAACAGCAACTTGAACTTTTTTAAAATCATCTCCAAATAAAATATTAGTAAAAAGAATACACACTTAAGCGTAGCACTTTTGTTATATTTTTCTTTTTAATAATAATAATAATATCAGTTATAATAATAATTAATATTCATAACAACTAATATATAATATTATTATTATTATTAATAATATTATATTTTAATGTTAGTACTCTTAGTATTTTTTTTAACAATTCACTTTTTTCCACAAAAAAACTCTACGCAAGTCCATTAAAACACACTACCTTGACAGCCCATTTCTATTGGAAAACAGCAACATTTTTCAAAGCATCTCCATATTAAATATTCGCATAAAGAGTAAATAATAGTAAACCGTAAAAAATAGCATTTATTTTGTATTCTTCTTCATCTTAATAATACTAATAATAATTTCATAATAATTAATATTCATATTAATCATTATTATTATTGTTATTATTTTTTTCTGCAAGTTCATTAAAATACTTTTTTGTAGCTTGAAAGCTCATTTCTTATTGGAAAACAGCAGCTTGAACATTTTTCAAAGCTTCTCCTTTTGTTTTCCGTAGAGAAAAGGTGCCAGATGCCCAATTGACTATTTACTGTGAACTGTCTCTTTAAATGATGGAGGTAAAACTAACCAGATGGAGATAAAGAGCGTCTCTCCCTCTCCCTCTCTCTCTCTCTGTGTGTGTTGTGCAGGTTTTAGGAGATCTGAGAGCAGATAACCAGCGGCTGAAGGATGAAAACGGTGCTCTCATCAGAGTCATCAGCAAACTCTCCAAATAGAGGGCGAGAGAGAGAGAAAGAGAGGCCGTCCATCCCTTCCTGAGAGATGAAAAAGGGAAAAGAGGAGGAGAGCAACATCAGACGTGAGGAGGAGTGACACTGTTTTATACCACACTTCTTTTACCTTCCTGCAGGACTGTGTGTGTGTGTGTGTTTCAACTTCAGGAGCGAGGAGACGCTTCAGATTTCTCTCTTTCTCACACACACTCGTATAGGGACGCATGCACATTCCCCATAAGCGTGAGCGCACACACACAAACACACACACATTCCACGAGTCTCAGGCAGCTGAAGTCTGCAGTATTTTTGCATCTTTGCACAAACACACACACTCTTTCACGATTGAGTTTTTTGTATTCCCCCCTAAAATCCACTGAAGGTGGTCTGAAATACGATAATCCAGAAACCAGCAGCTCGACAATCATTCAGCGCTGCAGATTTACCCAAAACACACCAGGCTGCTGTTTGTCCGGCAGCCGATTACGCTATGCATCTTTGTTTTTTTTAAATAAGTGGCGTATTCCTGTGTTTTTTGTCTTTGTTTGAGTCCATCCTCGCTCCCGTTGTCGTCCGAGGGCTTTTGTTTATTGTGTAAATGTACAAATATTATTCATGCGAACTCATTACGCTAAACCGTGTAACTTGATATCAGCTTTTGTTTCTCCACGTGTTGTTTTTTCTAATATATTGAATGAATGTTGGCACTTAATAATAAAATATGAGTGTTTGTATTGATGTTATGTACTTTTTGTATCGCGCCGAGTTGTTTGATCGAAATTGAATCGCAAATCTGATTGAGAAAATCTGCAATTCTCATGCGCATCTTGTTAGGGAAGCATGGTTGTGTGAGCAGCAGTAATTCTCCTGAAAGCCAGAGGGCGCTCTTGTGCGAAAACGCCAAATATAACATGAAGAAACAACCGGAGTTGCATGATAAACAGAAGATTTAATAGTCAATAGTTCATCTAAAAATTAAAATTCTGTCATCATTTACTCTCTTTACTAGGTTCAACTTTTGTGAGTTTCTTTCTTCTGTTGACTTCCATAGTAGGAAAACCAAAGACAATGCAAGTCAATGGTTACCAGTTTCTGACTTTCGTCAAAGTATCTTCTTTTGTGTTCAACAAAAGAAAGTCAGGGGTGAACAAATAACCATTTCTTATGACCAATTTTCAGTTTTGTGTGCACTGTCCCTTTAAGAACCATGTGCATAGTATTATTATCATTAGTGATAATAATTAATATTCATAACAACAATGATTATTATGCCGTTTAGTTATAATTGCTTTTAGTATTTCTTGACAAAAAACTATACGCACGTATATAAAATACCTTTTTGTAGCCCTTTTATATTGTAAAACACCAGCTTGAACATTTTTCAAAGTATCTCCATATAAAATATTAGTAAAAAGAATAAATACTTAAGTGTAGCACTTTTGCTATATTCTGCTTCTTCTTCTTAATAATAATAGTAATATCATTCATTAATAATAATTAATATTCGTAATCATGAATATTCATAACAATTATTATTAGGGATGTAACGGTATCAGAATTTCACGGTACGGTAATACCTCGGTATGAATGTCACGGTACGGTATTTATTGAATCATTTACAGGAAAAAACAAAACTTATGAAAATACTCCAAAAAAGTGCCAAAAGTGTCAATGACATACAAATTAGCCATCTGTAAGCTTTGAAACAGGAACTTCAATTTTAATAACAAAAAATTATTAAACCATGTAAAAACAATAAAGTTTCAATTTAGTATTGTTGAAAACTCATCACATTCAACATTTAATCACACTCAGCCCATCTACCCAGATGAGAGCTCTGCTAGTCGGACTTCTCATCAAGCATCTCCCGCTGGATCTAATCTCACTATATTTATTAAACGGGATATTTCATTCATCTTGTTGTCTTTATCTAACGACATATTCCCTGACTTTGGGCATTAGAATCTATTACTTGTTCTCAGGTAACGTGTTTTGGCTGAGCGCAAAGATAAGTTAATGATTAATGTAACCACGTACATTCTGTATATTGACTGATCGCTTGCCTTTATTTCCTATAATGTATAAACTTATTGTATGTTATACTTTTAAAATGGCCATTATCGATTATTAAAACTGATACTCAGCCAAAGAGAGGGTATGTTTCGTATTTTCACTGAAATTGAAAGGAGGCAGTTGTTATCGGCTCCGTTTTGTTATAAATATCCACACAGTGAAGATGACGCTCATCTTATGCAGCACGACGCCTCAACATGTCTGCTGTCTTAAGTTGCTAATATTAAAATGAAAATAGGCAGTTCCTTAAATCATGTTTACATTTTATTGTTGATAAAGTGAAACAACGAAGCCAGGGTGATGTGAATGAAGTTATAAAGTACACTGTTCCCTTTGAAGATTTACCCGTGTCCTCGGTATAGTCTGCTTTTCCATATCAAACTGAGAAGAAGAGACTGCAGCCTTGATCAAACTTGCGAAGTCTGAACTTACAAGGAGAGGATGCAGGACTGAACAGTGCGTGTTAGGCTACTTAATATTCAGGAAAAGCCCCAATCAGAGAGGCGAACGTCTGCAGCCCCGCCTGCGTTTTCAGATGTCTCCGTTTTCCATCATCCACACTGAGACATTATCCACACATTTCGAAACGCTCCGTTTTCGGCGCTCGAGAACTCCGGCGTAGTGTGGACGGTTGGCGTAACCGTAGCAAAACTTATGCGTTTTCAAACTAAAACGCACTAGTGTAAACGGGGCCTTAGAGTTTTCCAGCTCTTTTCATCCCCGCTTCTAGCAGCACACTCCATTTCCGCATTACTGGATCTGTAGCGACAACAGACCGCAAGGGATGCAGGTCAAGCATGGGCTGATGGGTATTGTAGTTTCCGGTACCTCCCGTTCGCTTCATTCGCCTAAGCAAATTTTCTCAGAAGACCTATAGTTTTACCGAGTCATGCGACTTCGGTAATATCGAAAAAAATTAATATTGCGGTATGACGGTATTTACAATACCGTTACATCCCTAATTATTATTATTATTCTAGTTTATTGTAATTGCTTTTAGTATTTTTTAACACTTTTTTCGAAAAAAAAAAAAACTATATGCAACTTTATAAAATACTTTTGTAGCTTGACAGCCCATTTCCTATTGGAAAACAGCAGCTTGATCATTTTTCAAAGCATCTCCATATAAAATATTAGTTTAAATTAATATTAGTAAATAGTTATAAGTAGCAGTTTGGCTATATATTTATTCTTAATAATAATGTTAATATCATTAATAATAACAATTAATATTCATGATAATTAATATTCATAACAATAATAATTATTATTACTATTCTATTTTATTAATATTGCTTTTAGTGTTTTTTGACAACAAATTATTTGCAAAAAAAAAAACTAAACTATGAAAGTTTTAATTAAAATACCTTTTTGTAGTTTGACAGCCCATTTCCTATTGGAAAACAGCAGCTTGATCATTTTTCAAAGCATCTCCATATAAAATATTAGTAAAAAAAGCAAATATTAGTAAATAGATATAAGTAGCAGTTTTGCTATATATTTATTCTAAATAATAATGTTATTATCATTAATAATAACAATTAATATTCATGATAATTAATATTTATAATAATAATTATTATTATTACTATTCTATTTTATTAAAACTGCTTTTAGTGTTTGACAACAATTTTTTTGCAAAAAAAAAAAAAAACTACGCAAGTTTCATGAAAATACCTTTTTGTAGCTTGACTGCCCATTTCCTATTGGAAAACAGCAGCTTGAACATTTTTCAAAGCATCTCCATATAAAATATTAGTAAAACGAATACTAGTAAATAGTTAAAATTAGCATTTCATTATATTGTTATTCTTAATAACAGTAATAATAAAAGTATTAATATCATTAGTAATAATAATTAAAATTTGTATTATTGAATATTACTGAAAACAATATTATTCTATTATTGTCACGTTAGCGTGATCAAAACAGAGCAAAAACAAAAAGGTGCGGATCCAAGGGCAGATATTTATTTACAGTGAAACAAACAAACGACAAAACCAGAAACTAAAACAGAGACAAGGCTCAGAAACAAGAACTCTACAAACTAGACTTTAGCAAAAAATACAAAAACAAGATCAGGAATAACAATTCGGAATATCAGACTTACTGGAACTGGAGACAAGAGAGACGAGGTAGACAAACGACGCGATCATAAACAGAGGTGGAATGGTAGTATAAATAGTCGAGATAATCAACGGTAACACAGAACAGATGACGGGTCAGTGTAAGTGTTCCGGTGTATGCGCGTGGTATGTATGGGATTGTAGTTCTTCTGGGACGCTGTAGTGCTATCTGAGTCCTGATGCACTACAGCGCCCTCAGGTGGTCCCTGATGGATGTGACAATTATCTTAAATGAATGTTGGCGCTTAATAATAAAATATGAGTGTTTTTTTTGATGCTTTATACTTTTTGTATCGCACCGAGTTGATCGAAAATCTGCAATTCTCATGCGCATCTTGTTAGGGAAGCATGGTTGTGTGAGCAGCAGTAATTCTTCTGAAAGCCAGAGGGCGCTCTTGTGCGAAAACGCCAAATATAACATGAAGAAACAACCGGAGTTGCATGATAAACAGATTTAAAGGTATAGTTTGTCTAAAAATTTAAATTCTGTCATCATTTACTCTCTCTTTACTAGGTTCAAACCTTTGAGTTTGTTTCTTCTGTTGACTTCCATAGTAGGAAAGCCAAATACAATGCAAGTCAATGGTTACCGTTTTTTGACATTCTTCAATATATCTTCTTTTTTTGTTCAACAGAAGAAATCCATACAAGTGCATGATTACCAAGTGATGACAAAGTTTTCGGTTTTGTGTGAGCTGTCCCTTTAAGAATCAGCACAAATGCTTCTTTAATGTGTACATTTCACAAGCTCGTTCATTTGTATTATTATTACGTTATCAGGACAGCCATTTGTTCTTTCACTTGTTTAAGTTTCATTTGCTGTTGAACACAAAAGAAGATTTTTTGAAGAATGTCGGAAGCAAGCTGATAACCGGTAACCATTGACTTCCCTTGTATGAAAATCAAATACAGTGCAAGTGAATGGTTACAGGTTTCCGGCATTCTTCAACACAAATGTTGAACCAAAAAATAAATATTTTGAAGCAAGCCGAAAACCGGTAACCATTGACTTCCATTGTATGAAAATCAAATACAGTGCAAGTGAATGGTTACAGGTTTCCGGCATTCTTTAACACAAATGTTTAACCAAAAAAAAAAATATTTTGAAGCAAGCCGAAAACCGGTAACCATTGACTTCCATTGTATAAAAATCAAATACAGTGCAAGTCAATGTTTACAGGTTTCCGGCATTCTTCAACACATCTGTTAAACAAAAAAAAAAAGACATTTTGAAGCAAGCCGAAAACTGGTAACCATTGAGTTCTATTGTATGAAAACCAAATACAGTGCAAGTCAATGGTTACAGGTTTCTGGTATTCTTCAACACAAATGTTGAACCAAAAAAAAAGATATTTTAAAGCAAGCCGAAAACCGGTAACCATTGACCAGGTTTCCAACATTCTTCAACACATTTGTTGAACTTAAACCCAAAAAAGCTGAAAACCGGTAACTATTGACTTCTATTGTATGAAAACAAAGTACTATGCAAGTCAATAGTTACAGGTTTCCGACATTTATCAACACAAATGTTAAACACAAAAATAGTTATTTTAAAAAAAGGTTTAAACCTGTACTCATTGACTTTCATAGTATTTGGTTTTCATACTATGGAAGTCAATGGTTACAGGTTTCCAACATTCTTTAACACATCTTTTTGGACCCAAAAAAAAAAGATATTTTGAAGCAAGCTGAAAACCGGTAACCATTGACTTCCATTGAATGAAAACCAAATACAATACAAGTCAATGGTTACAGGTTTCCAACATTCTTCAACACATCTGTTGAACACAAAATAAAAAGATAGTTTGAAAAATGTTGGAAACTGGCAACCATTGACTTCCATTGTATAAAAATCTAATCAAATGAAAGTCAATAGTTACCCGTTTCCAACATTCTTCAAAACATCTTCTTTTGTGACCCAAACAAGTGACCGAATTACAGATTTATGTGAACTGTCCCTTTAAGAATCAGCACAAATGTGCGCAGTAAATGTCCATGTTCAAACTTTTAACGTGTACATTTCACAAGTGTGTTCATTTTTATCAGGATTACGTTATCAGGACAGCCAGCCTCTGTCTTTCTCTCATTCCCATCATTCACCAGTTCTCCCTAAAGCATGTGTGCATGTC
Organism: Danio rerio; assembly: GCF_052040795.2. Taxonomy (NCBI): domain Eukaryota; kingdom Metazoa; phylum Chordata; class Actinopteri; order Cypriniformes; family Danionidae; genus Danio; species Danio rerio. Next base: position 5,583,306 of record NC_141045.1, read on the forward strand.
TACCAGATGTCCCTCATCATCAGATGAAGAAAAAGAGAGGGGGAAAAAGGAGAAGAACAGCTGTAATAATGGATCCAGCATTCCCACAGAGAGAAGGACAGGAAGTTACAGTAAAGCTGGACACTGTGCAAGCTTTACAGCCATCCATTCAATGCTGACTTATTATTATGAGAGGATAACACACAAACTTGAGGGCAACGTAAACGTTATAAAGACACACGGATCAGACATTTGCCTCTCTGTTACCTCTGCAAAACACTGGATGACCCTTGAGAACGAATGCCATCCTCTCATCTGTTTGTCTCATCTACATATACACTGACAACAAGGACAGCTCCTAATAAGGTACGCCGAGCCAGTCTTGCTGTAAATATCCCTGCGGCCCGAGAGAGAGAAAGAGGAAAAGAGGGCGGAGAGGAAAAGTCTGGAGCGGATGGATTGCGGCCTTATAAGGGTAAAGCCTCTCTTTTCCCATGGTCTGGAACCCTAAATTCGGGCACAAAGCCAAAGGGGAAACGGAACAGAGTTTGGTGCCATCTAGAGGGTTTACAGAGTCATGATCGAGAGGCACATTTCCTTGAGGAAATCCAGCTCTTTCAGGACATGGAAAACTTCTTGGATGATGATGTTCATCTAGTTTGGCTTAAAGGGAGAGTTCACTCCAAAGAGAAGACTATTTACTCAATGGTTACTCATCCTCAAGTGGTTCCAAATCATCATGAGTTTATTTCTACTGTTGAACACAAATGGAGATGTTTTAAAGAATGCTGAAAACCTGTAACCATTGACTTCTATAGTAGGAAAAACTAATGGAGATATTATGAAGAATGCTGAAAACCTGTAACCATTGACTTCCATTGTAGGAAAAACAAATGAAGATAATTTAAAGAATGCTGAAAACCTGTAACCATTGACTTCTATAGTAGGAAAAACAAATAAAGATAATTTAAAGAATGCTGAAAACCTGTGGCCATTTACTTCCATAGAAGGAAAAACTAAAGAAAATAGTTTGGTAAATGCTGAAAACGGGTAAGCATTGACTTCTGTAGGAGAAAATACAAATGAAGATTTTTGATGAATTCTGAAAACCTGTAACCATTGACTTCCATAGTAGGAAAAACAAATGAAGATAATTTAAAGAATGCTGAAAACCTGTGACCATTTACTTCCATAGTAGGAAAAACTAAAGATGTTTTGAAGAATGCTGAAAAAAAAAAACATTGACTTCCATTGTAGGAAAAACTAAAGAAGATAGTTTGATGAATTCTAAAAACTGGTAACCATTGACTTCCATAATATGAAAAACGAAATAATATGTTTTGAAGAATGCTGAAAAACTGTAACTATTGACTTCCATGGTAGGAAAAACTAATAAAGATATTTTGAAGAATGCTAAAAACCTGTAACCATTGACTTCCATAGAAGGAAAAACTAAAGAAGATAGTTTGATAAATTCTGAAAACCTGTAACCATTGACTACTAATGTAGGAAACACAAATGAAGATATTTCGAAGAATGCTGAAAACCTGTAACCATTGACTTCCATGGAAGGAAAACCTAAAGAAGATAGTTTGATGAATGCTGAAAACGGGTAACCATTGACTTCTATTGTAGGAAATACAAATGAAGATATTTTGATGAATGCTGAAAACGGGTAACTATTGACTTCCATAGTACGAAAAACTAATTACGATATTTTAAAGAATGCTGGAAACCTGTAACCTTTGACTTCCATAGTATGAAAAACAAATTAATATATTTTGAAAAAAAGCTGAAAACCTGTAACTTGATTTCCATAGTAGGAAAACATATGAAGATATTTTGAAGAATACTGAAAACCTCTAACCATTGACTTTTATAGTAGGAAAACATATGAAGATATTTTGAAGAATGCTGAAAACCTGTAACCAACTTATCCAGCATATGTTTTACACAGTGGATGCCCTTCCAGGTGCAACCCATCACTGGGAAGCATTCACACGACCTTCTTGCTCACTGCGCCACCGTGCTGCCCAGGGAGAGTTCAACCAACAAAAAAAAAAAAGAAAAACATCTTAAAGAATGTAGAAAAGTCTGTATTTTTGCTACCATGGATGTCTACAGGTTTCCAACATTCCTTAAAATGTCTTCTTTGGTGTTCGACAAAAAAAGAAACGTTGGAAACACATTTACAGTACTTTTTCAACTGTTTGCTGAAGGAAATTCCTGCACTTCCAAGAAAGAAAAAAAGATTTTTGTTCAGTCAAAATGGCAATTTGTAGGTCAAGTTTGAAGGCTAATTTACCAAAATGATCCTCATATGGTGAACATTCAGACCACACATATGTTTCCCATTTGGTTATTTGGTTATATTTGTAAAACCAGGTAAAAAGGTTAGGGGAACAACTTTGTAACAATCAGTAGAAACCACAAAGAATGTTCTCCTAACCTAGTAAGCTCTATTAGTGTGAGGAAAACTTTCCTGGCTAATCAACAATAATCTTCTAGAAACAGAAACTGTGTTACAGCTAGCCAATCATATCCTTCATGAACATTTACCATGGTTTTACTACAGATATACAACCAAAAAACATGGATATTCTTATTAAACCAAGGTGACCGATAAAATTAAGCATTGTTTTATCACACTAATCATAGTTTAAACGTGGTATTTGTAGTAAAAGTATGGCTAAATGTAAAAATAACAACAACATGTCTATACACTTCTGCAGCAATAAAACCAGGGTTAATTTTTGAAAGGGTGTTGTGTCCTTTAAGTCACTATGTTAGGAGCACTCATTTCCAGAAGGCAATTCCCCTGATTTCATAAACACTTTGCTAAGTTCTTGGTAAAAGGTTTATAGCATTTGTTCAATCATGAGGGCAATTTTGAAGGCTAATTTACCCAAATTTAAACCAGCCTAGGCTGGTTGGCTGGTTTTAGAGGGGTTTTGGCCACTTCCAGGCTGGTTTCCAGCCATTTTCAGCCTGGTCTTAGCTGGTCAGGCTGGAAGATGACCAGCTAAAACCAGCTTGACCAACCTAGCCAAGCTGGGAGTCCAGTCAAAACCAGCTATATCCAGCTTAAACCATGCTGGTAAAGCTGGTTTTAGCTAGATTTGGCTGGTCATTTTCCAGCCTGACCAGCTAAGACCAGGCTGGAAATGGCTGGAAACCAGACTGGAAATGGCCAAAACAAACCAGGCTGGTCAACCAGCTAAAACCAGCCAACCAGCCTAGGCTGGTTTAAGCTGGATTTTTCAGCAAGGTACGGTGTTGTTCCTCTAACATTCATATTTCCCATTTGGCTATATTTGTGAAATCAGGTAAAAAGATTATGGGAACAACTTCGTAACAATCAGTAGAGAACCCAGAGAATATTTTCCTAACGTAGTGAGGAATACTTTCCTGGCTAACCAACAATGAATATTCTAGAAACCAAAGAAGCTAGCCAATCATATCCCTTATAAAATTAACCATGGTTTTAATTCAAATAAAACCAAAAAAACATTGTTGTCAAACCAGGTGACTACAAATCAAACATGTTTTACAACACTAATTATAGTTTAGCCCTGGTATTTGAAATTGTAGTAGAACTGTGGTTAACAAATGGTGCACCAAACAAAATGGCCAATTCACTTCTGCTACACTAAACCACCAAGGTTATTTTTTGAAAAGGTGTTGTGTAGCCTATGTTACAGCCACACTTGTTTTCAGAAGGCAATTCCAATGCTTTTATAATATAAAAACTTTGCTAAGTTCTTGGTAAAAGGATTGATAGCATTTGTTCAATCATGAGGGCAAGTTTGAAGGCTAATTTGCTAAAAGATCCCTCAAGTGCTAACCAGTCAACATTTACTTGAAGAAATGTTCTTGTTTATAACATCACATTCATAAACATTGTGAAACTCTTGACATATTCTTTCATTTACTGTAAAATTTGAGGTCTATTATTTTAAAATTATACCCCTGTCATGATGGAAACGTGTAACCTGGAAAGCTAATGTTTGAGTGAGTTAAACCTCTTCAAGTTGCTCTCGACGAACAACAAGAGATCCCTCTAGTGGTCAACACAACAAGAAAACAGTTTTAACCATAGACATTTATAATAGATGTCCATGTCTACTTTTTAAATGTACCCGTTTAGTCAGTATTAACTTATTACATCCGTCGTGCCTGTTTCGACAGATGCTCACAATTTCATTATTCTCAATTCATCGCATTATTCTGCAGAGATTTTATACTAAAAATAGCTGGCCATGCAGTGCTAATTTAAGTGTTTTTAATCTTAATATGAGACATAAATATTTTAACAAGTATAGACATAGGCCTAAATAATAACAACAATAATAAGTATAATTATGATGATGTTAAAAATATTAGCAAACCATAGGCGGGCTATTTTATAATTTGAAATATGTTATCCTATATATTATATTATGTTCTATATTATATTACATTTAATCAAGCACTTTTACGCATAATTAGTATTTAGAGAATGATATCGTGATTTTTTAGAGACATTTTACTAGTGAAAGTGCTTGTTTATGCGTATCTGTAATACAGATAGAAATGGTCTCTGTTATAAATTTGCCATCACAACTTTGATTCAATATTCACGCTTTAATTTCAATTAATGAATAGTTAATTAGACTCACCTACCTGACAAATCAGAGACGCTGGTGATGCGCAAGCCCCGCCCTTTTGGGGGTCACATGACTGTCGCCCCGCCTCCTTCACGTCCGCTTCTGTGCATGTGAGATGAGCTGAAACTTTTCTGCATTCCTCAGAGACGCGTAACAAAAGCCTGAAACATCAGTAAGTACTGAAGTTTTTATCCTCAAACATGTTTCTGGTACATGTTTAACATCGTCCTTTTAAAGTGAATCATTTAAAAATGCAGAGGTGCTTAGTTTTGCACTGACAAACAAAGCTTTTAATTTTGTTCACGATGATCAAAGTGTAACTGTCACGAGTTAAAATGACAGCATTATTACTGTAGGAGAGTCTTTCACACGGTATTACACAGTGTATTGTTAACCCAGTTTTCGTGGTATACACAGCGCTTTATATCTTAGACGTATTTTATGACAATATGTACATTCACCGGCCACTTTATTAGGTACACCTTACTAGTACCAGGCTGGACCCACTTTTGCCTTCAGAACTGTTTTAATCCTTCATGGCATAAATTCAACAAGCTACTGGAAATATTCCCCGGATATTTTGCTCCATACTGACATGACAGCATCACCCAGTTGCTGCACATTTGTCGGCTGCACATCCATGATGGAAATCTCCCGTTTCACCAGATCCCAAAGATGCTCTATTGGATTGAGATCTGGTGAACGTGGAGGCCATTACTCATTGTCATGTTTAAGAAACCAGTCTGAGATGCTTCACGCTTTAGCATTAACAACCATGTTATGTTCAAAGTCACTTAGGTTACCTTTCTTCCCCATTCTGATGCTCAGTTCGCAGCAGTCTTGACCATGTCTACATGCCTAGATGCACTGAATTGCTGCCATGTAATTGGCTGATTAGAAATTTGCATGTACCTATATATATATATATATATATATATATATATATATATATATATATATATATATATATATATATATACATGCATACAGTTGAAGTCATAGTTATTAGCCTAATAACTAATAACATTCTTTAATCAAATAATTTTAAGACATAATAATAAGACACTTCTATACAGCTTAAAGTGACATTTAATGGCTTAACTAGGTTAATTAGGTTAACAAGGCAGGTTAGGGTAATTAGGCAAGTTATTGTATAATGATGGTTTGTTCTGTAGACTAATCGAAAAAATATAGGGTAAAGGGGCTAATAATATTGACTTTAAATTGGCTTTTAAAAAATTAAAAGCTGCTTTCATTCTAGACGAAATAAAACAAGTAAGACTTTCTCCAGAAGAAAAAATATTATCAGACATATTGTGAAAATTTCCTTGCTCTGTTAAACATCATTTGGGAAATATTGAAAAAAAAAAGAAAATAAATTAAAAGGGGGCGAATAATTCTGCCATCAACTATATATGTTACAGTAGTCTAGTAAATGTTTCATGTACTGTTTCATGGGTTACAATTTTACAGTAAATACAATTATAATATTTGTTTTTTTAAAAAAAGGTAAGTTTGTACTTTAGATGAGGCAACAAAAAAAAAAAGATAAATGTTTGGTGCAATATTAAAAAAAAAAAAAAAAAAAAATATATATATATATATATATATATATATATATATATATATATATATATATATATATATATATATATATATATTAGTATATGAGCAATTCCAGCGTTATGAATGTGACATTTGCAGTAAAAACTCAAAACATAAATTTGCATAAAAAGTTTGTTAACATTATATTGAAACATTTGTTTATATTTTCCAGAACAACTGACCACAGAGTTATAGGATTAGAAAATTATCTATCAGTCAACATGTTCTGTACTTTAAATGAGGAAAATAAACATGCGTTATAGATGTGACTAAAAAAAGTCTGCGGGTTTACAGAATACAACATACTTTGTAGAAATTTTTGTTTTTTTAAACTGCACAACCCAAAAAAATGATGATCAAAAGGATCGGAGTCGGCTCTCTTAAAAACAAAAATGATTGGTTTTATTTAATTTAAGATTTTCACATTTATGAGGAAAAAGTGTCGTTATGGACGTGACATCTCTCCGTTATGGATGTGACAGATGTGAAATTGCCACTTGTGTGACTTTGGTAAATCACATAGAATAGTTTGGAAACATTGACAGAGACATTTTTAAGTGTTTCTAAAGTACTGTAAAATACTTGCTTACATATAAAACCCAGAAATGGTTTCCATATTTTGGTGAAAACTTTTTTTTTTCCAGGGCAAGGTTGTTATTTGCATGGAATTGCTCATATATGTTTTCTTATGATCTAAAATATTTAAAGATGAGCTGAGCTGCTGACCTTCTTATAATCATAAAGTGTCACATTGTTTCTGTCTATCATAAAACTTCCTGTTTTATAGTGTTTTGTTCACATGACAGTGAATCCTCCAAGTCACTCATGCCATCTCGCATATTTCCATGTTTCCAGCAGATTTGTTCAAAAATGACCTCTGACCCTGTCGACCCGTACATCTTCACCTCTGACACTTTGCCCTCTGATCCTCGCTTCATGCCGCCGCTATCCAATGGGCTGCTGGGGTTTAGAGTGTTTGATTCAATTATGCATATGGGCGGGGTTTATAACGGTGAAGGTGGGACTTGTCACCGTGGCAACATCCCATGTCCACTGGCAGCACAGATGAAGACAGGAGACGTCGGACGACAGTTATACGAGTTAAACATGCACACAGGTTAGAACAAACCCACACACATGATATAATGCCTAATAATATGTACATTACATGACTCAGACTCTCTGTTTTAGGTGTTTTCTCTCATACTGTGGTCACGTCTGATTTTGAGGCCATTCAGGTTTTGTATGCTCATCGAAACCAATCAAACCTGCTGGTCATGGAGATTCTCCTCAAGCGCATTAAAACCAGTGCTGAACCAATCACCATTCAGCTGGAGAGCTCATTCAAACCCCAAAGTGAAGACATTGCTTTTCAAAATGCACCAGACTACAAAGGTGGAAGGTATATTCGCTTTATTATATACTGTATGTAAAATTCTGCATTGCCGTTGGATTTTCTTATTTATTACCCTAACTTGCCTCATTAACCTAGTTAAGCCTTTGAATTGCCTTTTAATATTATGTAAATTTTATGTACAGCATCTGTGTTTATTATATACTTAAATGCACAAAGTACACGCATGTATATTATGTGAATACAAATTTTTACCTTGGATGCAATTGATACATATAAAATATACATATAACAAATAAGATTTTTATCATATATATTTTTATAATATATAATATATATAAAAGTGCAATTTAAAGGCTTAACTAGGGATTTAGGCAAGTTATTGTAGAGCGATAGTTTGTTCTATGGAAAATCAGAAAACAAATATTGCTTAAGGAGGCTAATAATATTGACCTTAAAATGTTTTTTAAAAAATTTAAAACTGATTTTATTCTAGCTGAAATAAAACAAATAAGACTTTCTTTAGAAGGAAAAATATTATCATACATACTGTGAAAAACAATTCTCAGGGGGGCTAATAATTCTGACATCATTGTGTGTGTGTGTGTGTGTGTGTGTGTGTGAGGACATTGGTGACGTCCTCATTTCTCAAAATGCTTATAAATCCTACAGAATGAGTTTAATCCGTTAGTTGAGCTGAACACAGTCTCCTGTGATGGTTGGGTTTAGGGGTGGGGTGGGGTGAGGGCAATATAATATACGGTTTGGACTGTATAAAATGAATGGAAACCTATGTAATGTCCCCACTTTTCACAAAAACAAACATGTGTGTGCGTATGCGCGTGCATGTGTGCTTGTGTGCGTATACATATACATATATATATATATATATATATATATATATATATATACATATATATATATATATATACACAGACACACACATATATATATATATATATATATATATATATATATATATATATATATATATATATATATATATATATATATATATATATATAACAAAGACTTTTATATGTATATTTTTCGATGTATCAAATGCATCCAGGGTAAAAATTTGTATTTACATAATATAAATAAAATGAAAAAATATACAAAAATGTTTTTTGCATATACATTTATTTATGTTTATGTAAAACGTGTAGTGTGTGTGTGTGTGTGTGTGTGTGTGTGTGTGTGTGTGTGTGTGTGTGTGTGTGTGTATCCACCAAATAAAATAAAGCTTAAAATAAGCATTTTCTCTAGACAATCAGTTTGGGCCTTCAAAATTTTTTTGGAGAAAAAGGTGGGCCTCGAAGTGACAAAGGTTGAGAACCCCTGACTTACACATATTTTTAGGTATACATAAATATATTTTTCACAATAGAGAACATGATTTTTTATTTTTACTTTGGGGGAACGACTATTGAATGAGGCTAACACATCACTCCACCCCCCTCGGGATTTACACCCGTGCATATACTGTATATATAAACACATACTTTCACTGCTTTCCCTGCGAGAACATTGATTGACATAAGATCATTTCATAATTCATGATATAACATCACAACAAGCGCCAGAACATAAACTAAACTAAGCTTAACCTTAGCCTTGACCGTAAAAATAATTATTAATCCTCAAACTGCCCTATAAAGAAATGCCAGATAATAAGAAGTGACCAAAATTTCCTTACTTCACTCTTCACTCTTCATTCCGATGATCACACACACACACACACACACACACACACACACACAACCGGTAAAAAGTTTGGGGTCTTTTTTTTTTTTTTAAGAAAATTATTCAGTTCATGAATGCAATGTTTACTAAATGTAAAAACAAATTGTTAAATATTTATTAAAATTTTATAGAACTGCTTTCTTATTGTATGTAGTTTAAAATGAAATTATTACTCCAGTCATTACTGCTTTTATTACTACTACTACTGCTACTACTACTACTAATAATAATGAATATTAGAGTAACTTCTGAAGGATCATGTGACTCTGAAGACTGGAGAAATGAAGCTGAAAATTCATCATTGAAATAAATAAATGATTACATTAAATGATATTCTACTTTTAAATAGTTATTTTATAGTGCAAAACCATTGGTAAGCAAGCTTATTTTAAACGTTTAAAACTAGTCCTGACCTAACTTTTGACTGGTAGTGTGTATACAAAAATTATATATATGTATATATGTGTATGTGTGTGTGTGTGTGTGTGTGTGTGTGTGTGTGTGTGTGTGTGTGTGTGTGTGTGTATATAATATAAATATAATCTAAAATATAAAATATAAACAATTTTCACAAATGTACAGTTGAATTATTAGCGCCCCTTTGACTTTTCTTTCTTTTTTTAAATATTTCCCAAATGCTGTTTTACAGAGCAAGGAAATTTTCACAGTGTGTCTGATAATATTTATTCTTCTGGAGAAAGTCTTATTTGTTTTATTTTGGCTAGAATAAAAGCAGTTTTAAATTTTTTAAAGACATTTTAAGGACAAAATGATTAGCCGCTTTAAGCTATAAGCGTCTATAGAACAAAACATCGTTATACAATAACTTGCCTAAATACCCTACCCTGCCTAGTTAACCTAATTAACATAGTTAAGCCTTTAAATGTCACTTTAAGAAGTGTCTTGAAGAATATCTAGTCAAATATTATTTATGTCATCATGGCAAAGATAAAATAAATCAGTTATTAGAGATGAGTTATTAAAACTATTATGTTTAGAAATGTGTTGAAAACTTTTTCTCTCCAATAAACAGAAATTGGTGAAAAACAGGGGGCTAATATTTCAGTCTTCAACTGTATTTTGTAAATATGGACTTTTATTTTGGGACACATGAATTTCGTAATTAAGTGCTTGACAGCACCTGTTTCTCTACTGAATTAAGATCACTATACATAACAGGTAACCTTTTCTTATCTTCAGGCATATATTTGGACAGACCGCCTCTTCTGAAGTTCCTGGAGGAGTACGTCCAGTTGTACATCTGATCTGGACGCCAGTCACACCCACTCTCACACTCCCGGCCAATCAGAGCCAGTCCAGCTGGACTTTCCTAGTTGCTGTTGCTAGGAGCAACGAAAGCGCCCAATCATTTTACGATTCTGGTTTAGCACTCATTAATACTGGTGACTTACGCCCCTCCCACCAGAGGAGCTGGGCGGAGCTTTGGAAGGGGAGCAGTATTGAGGTGATAGGAGCTGAGAGTCTGAACCGTGCTCTGATTGGTTGCATGTTTTACCTGCTCGGTTCATTTCCATATGTAAATAAAGAGGCGAGTGCTGCGTTTGAGTTTGGAGGAGTCAGTCCTGGAGGATTGTCCAATGGCAGTGAAGACGAGGATTATCATGGACATGTGTTCTGGGATCAGGTGAGGTCAATGTTATTAGATAGAGTTTCTATTTTTTTATTGTAGTGTTAATCATTAAGAGTGACCTCCAAGTCTAAAGCCATGGTTCTCCACCGGAAAAAGGTAGTTTGCCATCTCCAGGTTGGAGGAAAGTCCTTACCCCAGGTGGAGGAGTTCAAGTATCTTGGAGTTTTGTTCACGAGTGAGGGAAGGATGGAACGTGAGATTTACAGGTGGATTGGTGCAGCGGCAGCAGTAATGCGATTGATTTACCTGTCCATTGTGGTAAAGAAGGAGCTGAGCCGAAAGGCAAAGCTCTCAATTTACCAGTCAATCTACATTACTACTCTCACCTATGGTCATGAGCTTTGGATCATGACCAAAAGGACAAGATCTCGGATACAAGTGGCCAAAATGAGTTTCTTTCACAGGGTGGCAGGGCGCACCCTTATAGACTGGGTGAGGAGCTTTGTCAACCGGGAGGAGCTCAGAGTAGAGCAGCTGCTCCTCCACATTGAGAGAAGTCAGCTGAGGTGGCTCTGGCATCTGTTTTGGATGCCTCCTGGACACCTACTTAGAGAGGTGTTCCAGGCATGTCCCACTGGGAGGAGGCCTTGGGTAAGACCCAGAACACGCTGGAGGGACAATGTCTCTCGGCTGGCCTAGGGCGGAGCTGGAGGATGTGTCTGGAGAGAGGGGTTTTGGGGTTCTCCTGCCCCCACCACCCTGCCCCAGAAAATCGGTTAAAAATGAATGAATGAATATTAGTTTTGCCTCAAGCAAGATGGTTTCTGGTTCAAGTCCCTGCTGGGTCAGTTGGGATTTCTGTGTGGAGTTTGCATGTTCTCCCCGTGTTGGTGTGGGTTTTCCGCGGGTGCTCCGGTTTCCCCCACAATTCAAAGACAGGCGTTATAGGTGAATTGAATATGCTAAAGTGGCCGTAGTGTATGTGTGGATGTGAATGCAAGAGTGTATGGGTGTTTCCCAGTGCAGGGGTGCTGCTGGAAGGGCATCCACTGCGTAAAACATATGCTGGATAAGTTGGCAGTTCATTACACTGTGGTGAACACTGATTATTAAAGGGACTAAGTCAAAAAGAAAACGAATGAATCTTAAGTGAAAGTTTATCCTTAATTTCCTAATTAGTTTTATTTATTTATTTATTTATTTATTATAATTTTTTTTTCTCCCTCTTTCTTTGTGCGGTGTGAGTATGTTTGTAGATAAGCACTATGTTAATATGTTTTTCAATATGTGTGTTGTGGGAAAACTGAAGACTATTGAAAAATCTATGAAATTATTTGAATAATAATAATTTAATATCATTAAAAAAATTAATTACTTTTTAAAAAATAGCATTTATCAAGGAAAAAACTATGTCGTAGCTTGGTTTTCGCTACATTCATTCTTCCATGGCAGGGCGCCATGCCAAAATTGATCCCGCCACGGCTATATTACAGCTGTCAATTCAAAACATTCAGTCATGGTTTTTTTTAATAGCGGGTTATAATCGCACCAAAACCTATTAAAAGGTCAGTGAATTATAACAGCGCAAACTTTTCTGTAACCAAAGTAGTGCTGTGCGTCATTTTTTAAACCCTTTAAGGTTACGTACTGACTGACTGACTGGCTTACTGACAGGTGTGTAATGCGTGAGGCCAGCAAACATGACGTATAGTCGTTTCTCTTTACTTTAAATATTTCTAGCAAATCTAATTAATGTTGGAGATTTACTTGTTACATAAACGCACTAAATCGCACTTCAGCAGCGTTTATTTGAGAGGCCTGCCGCCACAGCTGGAAAAAATCCTTGAGAAAACACTGATCGTAGGAAATATTTTTATCGCAATGCTCAACAACATCGCATATTTTTCCAGTATCATGTAGCCCTACTACGAACTCATAAAATTGATCAAAGAACAGTTAAAAACTATAAAACCTGATCAATGACTCGCCATCTGAGTGAACCAACATGAACGCCTCCAAGTGAGACAAATTTAATTTTCGAAATGTTTTCGAAACATATTAAATTAACAGTCCCGTTTACTGAAATCACATGATCTACATTTGCTACACGCTTCGAGCACTGATTTGAAACAAAAGATTTCTAAAAGTTTCAAACCTTCGCCATCATTAGTGTCTCTCTCTCCGGTTCCCCCTGCAGGACACATGGATGTACCCCAGCATTGCCCTCTTTTATCCTGCTCTGGCCCGGGCTGTCCTGCAGTACCGTGTAGAAACACTAGAAGGAGCTCAAGTCAACGCTCAGCAGATGGGCTGCAAGGTATACTGAGTAACTGGATGTACAGTAGTTTATACTCTTATATTATGCACAGTTTTATATCATCACGTCAGGGTTTGAAGTTTGCATGGGAGAGCGCAGTGACAGGCGTCGATGTTTGTCCAGAAGACGTTTACTCCCAGCAGGAGCTTCACATCAATGGAGACGTGATTCTGGCCTTCCAGCAGTACTTCTACCTTACACAGGTACAGCTGATCATTACACTTTATTTTAAGGTACAATTTTTACTAATAACAAACAATTAATTATGAGGTTTAAAGTGAAAGTGAAACTAAAAAGCTAGCTTATTAAAATTTATTTGCACTTCAATAAATTTGTGTAAAATCAAAATGTGCAATGTTTATTTAGCAAGCTTACATTGTTATTCTTAAGGTGAATAATTAATTTGTGCTTTGTTTTGAATGTGGTTTGGTAATCTTCAATCATAGTCTGACCATTTGCTTCTGTGTTTGGAGTGGAAGTCTTTCTGTTGACTTCAACCTTCCATAGCACCTTCCATAACCTTCCACGGCTTCTATTCACCTTATTCTATGCCGACAAGCGGGCGCAGCCATTTTAATTTTTTAGTTCGAGACTTCCGGTCTCTTTCACTTCCATTCATTTTTAGATGTTAAAAACTGCTCGTTACGCTGCTTGATGTTGCAAACTGATATTTTCTTATTATATTATTCTACTTGGTCTTTATAGTAATGCAAACATTTGTTTGTAGAGCAAGTAGTTTGACCGTTTTTTGCCCGTTTATTATTCCTTGTAATTTCTCCCTTGGCGACTGAATAGGAAGTTCTAAAACAGTCGCGAAAACAGGCGCACTTCCGCATTTTACAATAAGGTCAATAGCAACTACATATTAATACCTTCTCTTACTGTTAGTTTAAGAATGCCCCGCCCCCTACTTAATATTCTGTTTCAGTTGAAGGTACATCAACATATTCCGGTTCACAAGGACTTTAATAGTTATTAATGTAGTAATTGGGCGTATTGTGTGTAGGCACGTAAACTAGAGTGTTACCAAATTACATTTATTGCGTTTATTTAAATTATTTTTAAATTAGAAGGACGATTTTTTTATTAAATGCTATTTTAGACAATATTTACGAATGCGAATGTCGAAAGCTAAATTCGCAACAAGCTGATGCATTATACCCAGTGAGGTTCTTTTCGAACGTTTTAAACATTGTATGTTCGAATTATTTCGCAGAGCGAATTAAAATTAAAAATTGTAAAATTAGAAAGTTGCCTCAATTTTTATATACATTGTACGCATACACCTATTGTGTTTATATCGTTACACCAAAAAGCAAGTATAGCAGCCATAACAGACTCTTAATATTAAGCAAAAACATAAATGTAAATGTTGTTTTCTTAATTTGACAGAATAATATTGACGTTTTTATTTTTCTCATTGTTTTACTTGTCAAAGATTTCATGTATCATCATTTATTCCAGATTTCAATGCATTTATTAAACTTGTTTCACTTGCTCCACAGCGCCACCTATTGCACATATTTATAAAAGCAAGTTTTAATTTAGGTGCTTAGATTTTATCATGGATTTACTCCATTTACAGCCAGCGAAGTGGCATTTAGTGAAACTTAAATATTGTTATGTTTTTAATATATCTTCAAAAAACTACTGCAGATCCAATCACCCTTTTAGCCAATCAGAGACAGTCAACTTGGATTTTCTTAGGTGCTGTTACAAGGAGTGACGAAAGCGTTATGATGCGATTCTGGTGACTTTTTCCCCTCCCACAAGAGTTGATGGGTGGAGCTTTGGAACTGGATCAGCGTCTGAACTGCTCTCTGATTGGCTGCATGCAGTGTTTGCATGTTAATATTCATGTTACTTTAAATAACTCAAGTATATATGGACAGATGATGCAGAAGCTGAAAAGCATCCAGTCATGTTTCGATTATGGTGACTATTGGCCCTCCCACAAAAGGAGATGGGAGGAGCTTTAGAAGCATAGTAGCATTTGAACTGTGCCCTGACTGGATGCTTGCAGCGTTTGTTTGAATATTCATATTTTTTTGAATAATCAAATATTTGTGCACACATCTCCCTGTCTCCTTTATTATACAGGACCTGGAGCTGTTTCGGACTGGACGGGGCAGTGAGGTGGTGTGGGGCGTTGCTGATTTCTGGGTTTCACGGGTGACATGGGACTCTGCTGACCAACAGTACCACATTAAAGGTAAAGATTGATGTCATCAGTTATTAAAGGTCCCATAAAATTTAAATATCGTTTTTTTTTTTTATGTTTTAAGGATATCTATATGCTAGTGTGGTACAATACAGTGACTAAATTTACATTTAGAAGATCCTGATATAAACATCCTGAGTTTGCAGTTTGTCACTTCCTCTTTAATGAATCAACGATTTTTTTGATGTCACTTCATACTTCAAAATTTCTGACCAATCAAATGCTCTCTAGTGTCTGACATGCGCCGCCCCCCTCAAGACACTGCTCATTTTTCAATCGATGCGCTTGAGCTCAACCACTCTCACTGGCAGAGCTGTGATAAAACAACATGCATTGGTTTTTGAAAGGGGAGGAACTACTCTTTGCCCCACCCTCTCCATGTTTTAGTTGAGTGTACCTCAAACAGAATAACAAATGCACATTTCAAAGCACTTCACAGTAACATTTAAGTCAACATGAATATTTGGTTTATTTTATACACACACACGTACACATCGTACATTTTTCTAAATGAAATATGAATGAAATGTAAATAGTACAATTTAAAAGACCCCAAAAATAAGGAAATAAATTGATAAAGTGACAAAATGTGTAACCAATTGAACTGAAATCAACAAATAGCTAATATATAATAATTGAAATACTTTTAGTAAAAACAGTGACGTGGTGGCGCAGTAGGCAGTACTGTTGCCTCACAGCAAGAAGGTCGCTGGTTCCAGCCTTGGCTGGGCCAGTTGGCATTTCTGTGTGGAGTTTGCATGTTCTCCCCGCGTTCGCTTGGGTTCCAAAGACAAGTCCAAAGACATGCGGTATAGGTGAATTGGGTAGGCTAAGTTGTCCGAAATGTATGAGTGTGAATGAGTGTGTATTGATGTTTCCCAGGGATGGTTGCAGTTGAAGGGGCATCCGCTGCGTTAAAACATGCTGGATAAGTTGGCAAGTTAAGTTGTTCATTCCACTGTGGCGACCCCTGGATTAATAAAGGGACTAAGCCGACAAGAAAATGAAAGAATAAATGAAGTTTAGTAGAAGCACTAAAATTACTATTAACAAAAGGAATAATAAATCCCTTATTATTATTATTTTATTATTATTATTATTATTATTATTATTATTATTATTACAAAAAACTAAATCTAAAAATAACTTTAGATGTTATTTGTTGTTTAAAATTTAAATAATAAAAATAATAAAAATGTTATGTAAAAATTATATTTAAATAATTATTATAATAATTTATATAAAACAAGAATTAACATAGAAAATAAGTTTGTCCAGATACTTGAAACAATGACTAAATATTAAGGAACTTTTTGAATGTACATCATATTATAAAGGAAAGATTAAGAGAAAAAAAGTGTGTGTGTATATAAGTATTTATATGTATGTATGTAAACAAATGTAAACGTAAATATGTATAAATGTATTAGAATCTATGTAAACTTGCTTAAGCCGCCTTTCCACTGCACACGACAAGCGTCAGACCGGAAGTCATTCATTTCCAATGGAGAGCAGTCCGGGAGCTGCGTTGAGTTCCGATCATCTCCGTATGCGGAAAATTCGGACCCTAATTGAGCTGCGGATCCGTTGAAATATTTGAACTCCTGCAACTAGACGGCATGCGACCTGCCAACCGGATATGATGTATTCCAGTGTTGTCCAAGCAGGTCCATGCGGGCGAGATGAGAAATAGGAGTTTATTTGGTTATTTTTTGAATTATAAAAAGTCTATATTAAAGAAAAACTTTTCTGTTCATAAATGTAAGTAAGAAAGTAATAAATATATATATTTTTAATGTTGTCTTCACTTTCCCTCCAATATTTTAGCGGTCTATGAGTTTCTAGTATTCATTCATCCGCTAAACTTTGTAAACGCACAGAAAATAAAGGCTCTTGCTTTTGCAGTCCTTTATTTCGGACACCGTGAGAATCAGCTTCTCCCCGTGGTGCACGACAACACTGAAAATACTGTGCGGCTGCCACAAGGGGGCGTATTCCAACAGTCGTGTCCAAATGTGGTGTGCAGTGGAGAGGCGGCTTTATTGTCTTGTTTGATATGATGTACTTGTTTTGGTGTTTGTCCATTAGGTGTGATTCCTCCTGATGAATATTACTTCACTGTGGACAACTCAGTGTTCACTAATGCCGTCGCTCAGCGCAGGTGTGGTGCAAAACACTGTAAATACACAATAAACCACAAGTTCTTCAGTCTTTCGCTGTTAATGCTGCATTGCTTCTGTGTCTGTGCTGTTCAGTCTTGAGTTTGCAGTGGAGCTTTCGGCTCTGTTAGCTGAGGTTTCTCCTCCCGCTTGGCAGGACGTCGCTGACAAGATCAAAATCCCCTTTGACCCGGAGTTGAAGTTTCACCCGGAGTTTGACGGATATAAGCCAGGTCAGGAGCTTTCGTCAGGTTCATGTTCATGGTGTGGTGTTTAAAGGCCAGATTCTCCACAGGAGGGTGGCAAGGTGGCTCAGGGGTTAGCACTGTCGCCTCACAGCAAGACGGTTGCTGGTTTGAGTCCCGGCTGGCCCAGTTGGCATTTCTGTGTGGAGTTTGCATGCTTTCTCCAGGTGCTCCGGTTTCCCCCACAGTCCAAACACATGCACTATAGGGAAATTTGAGAAAGTAAATTGCTGTGGTGTTTGAGTGTGTGTGAATGTGAGTGTGTATGGGTGTTTCCCAGTACTGGGTTAGGGCTGGAAGGGCATCCGCTGTGTAAAACGATATCTGGAATAGTTCTCGGTTCATTCTGCTGTGGCGACCCCTGATATATAAGTGACTAAGCCGAAGGAAAATGAATGAATGAATGAAATTCTCCAGAGGAATGAGGCCTAAAAAAGAAAGACAGAAACAAGTGTGCGTATTTTGTTGCATTAAAGTTATAATAATTATTATTATAATAATTAGTAAAAAAATAAATGCATTTTAATTCCATAAACTCTAAAATTTACACTTTTGTAACATTATTTTTGTTCAGATGTACAGATTTATAAAATGACAATAATTTACTAAATATTTTTTTTAAATTAACAAATAAAACAAATTAAAAAGCTTAAAAAAACATTTGAAAACAACATGCCCTTTAAGTTTAATAAAAATATATAGTGCAATACCATAAATCATAATAAATATTTTTAAGATGAAGAATTGTAATGAATTTGTCATGCAGATCAGTGCTAAACCATAACATTACATTCTAAAAACGTAATTCAGTTGGACTATTTTATTAATTTAAAAGAACAAAACTAATAAAAATAATTGCTTAACATGATGAAATTGTTTTTTTTAAATCAAAATTTCTACAAATTTTGAATTTAAATATTCATTCATTCATTCGTTTTCTTTTCGGGTTAGTCTCTTTATTAATTCGGGGTCACCACAGCAGAATGAACCACCAACTTATGCAGCATATGTTGTACGCAGCGGATGCCCTTCCAGCTGCAACCCATCTCTGGGAAACATCCACACACACTCATTCATACACTACGGACAATTTAGCCTACCCAATTCCCCTGTACCAAGTCTTTGGACTGTGGGGGAAACCAGAACCAGCGACCTTCTTGCTGTGAGGCGACAGCATTACCTACTGCACCACTGCGTCGCCAATTTTAAATATTATATTTGTTAACTTATGAATACAAAAATTACATTGCATTTAAATGTTAAAATAGGATTTATTTATGATTAAAAAAAATAACAAAAAAGAAAGGTCTCTAAAATTACATGGAAAGTTTAAGTTTATTAAGATAGACAGTGCCTTGCACAGCAAATCATTCAGAAAATAATGGGATTTATCTTGTATCATCATTTTAATGAATTTGTAATGCATTATTACATAATTTGTAAATAAATTTAAATTAATAGCATTTAATTTAGATATGATTTTTTTTTCCTTTAAAAAACAAAGTAATATTTTAGAGGGCAAATCCATGAAGCAAAGTTGCACTCTTATGTGCTGTGCGCTATTCTCCTCAGGCAATAAAGTGAAGCAGGCGGATGTGGTTTTGCTGGGTTTCCCGCTGGCCTTTCCCATGAGCCCAGAGATCAGACGCAACGATCTGGAGATGTACGAGGCCGTCACTGACCCGCTCGGACCCGCCATGACCTGGGTCAGTCCCAGCATGCTCTCTGTCTGTGTTATTGACTGTCAGTTGAGTATTTAATTGCGGATATTTTCTCATAATCTTTGCAGTAAGTGTGTGTGTATATGTGTGTGTGTGTGTGTGTGTGTGTGTGTGTGTGTGTCTAGGGCATGTTTGCTTTGGGCTGGCTTGAACTTGGAGAAGCAGAAAGAGCCCAAAAGCTTCTGCAGAAATGCTTCAAAAATATCCAGAAACCATTTCAGGTGGGTTTCACTGTCTGTGTGTGTCTGGGTTTGCCTTATTATCAGTGTGTGCACATTACGAAAATGTGTATTATGTGTATATGCAGGCCCGTGCAGAGACTGTCCAAAGGGCATGTGCAGGATAAATATTTTGAGGGAGGGGGTGTTTCTGTCGCGCGCGTTTTGATCAGCGGTGTTGTCGTGCGCGTACTGTAAAGCGGGGGGTGGGGGGTGGGGAGATGTGCGCATACTCGAGCGGTAATATTGCGCGCCTACTGAAGTGGGGGGGGGGGGGGGGGTGGTGGGAGGTGTCGCGGGGGCACTTCAGATAATTTTGGAAGGGCACTTTCTATCCAAGACTAAAAAGGGCATGTGCCCTGTACAGGTTGAGCCCTGTGTGTGCACGTGCCTGTGTATATGGGGTATCACGGTGGCGCAGTTGGAAACACGATCGCCTCACAGCAAGAAGGTCGCTGGTTCGAGCCTCGGCTGGTCAGTTGGCATTTCTGTGTAAAGTTTGCATGCTCTCCCCGTGTTGGTGTGGGTTTCCTCCGGTTTCCCCAACAAGTCCAAAGACATGCGGTACAGGTGAATTGGGTAAGCTAAAATTGTCTGTAGTGTATGTGTGTGAATGAGTGTGTATGGATGTTTCCTAGTGATGGGTTGCAGATAGAAGGGCATCCGCTGTATGCTGGATTAGTTGGCGGTTCATTCCGCTGTGGCGACTTCTGATTAATAAAGGGACTAAGCCAAAAAGAAAATGAATGAATGTGTATATGGCATATGTACACCCAAATTAAACTGTTAGTGGAAAATATTAAATATTAATATTTAATAAACAGGTAAAATCTGGAGAAAGATAAAATATATAAACTTTAGTTGAAATTGTGTAGTTTGTCATTTTATTTGCAGTTGTATTTTCTTTCTATTCCTAAACATGTTCTGTGACCACACTCTTATTTTAATAGATGTAACTGTTTAATAAAACCTTTTTGTTTAAATGTACAAAAAAATGATGGTCTAAATTTACTGAGGAATGGATAAAAATATTAATTAATATGAAGTAATATAGCAGGGTGTGCTCAGTGATCCGCTGCATATAGTGTTTGACATTGTATATTTTATAAATGACAACAGATTTTAAAGATTTTTTTTTATTCAGGGTGTCCGCGGGGTCTTAAAATGTCTTAAATCTCAAAAACAAAATTTTAGGCCTTGAAAAGTCTTAAAGGTGCAGTAGGTGATCTGCCAAAATGCTAACCCGTTAGCATATTATCATTGGACGGCGGGGAGGGATTGTGGTTCAAAGCCACACCTCTTGAAATCGCAAATGCGCGCACCACGACACGATAGCAGACAACCCACTTGTTCATGTCATTCGCCAGTTAGAATGTAGTAGTGGTTTGCCGGCGGCATGCAGGAATAACACATGTTACTAAGCCACACTTACATACTATTTCAGAGCGAATATTCAGAGCATGGGCGTAAATCTGATTTAACAAAAAATATATAAAATTTCCTTCGAGCATTTTTTGAAGGGGACACAAATAATACAGCCGAATTGTACTAATAAAGATATGTCCCCGCAGTTAAAAATGGTTTCAGTATTATTATTATAGCATGGAGACTACGGCATTATTATTATTTTCAAAGTTTTTCTCAGGTTCAACGACAAAGCGAATTTTTCTTCAAAACTATTTACTGCATTGTTTGTTGTGTTGTTTACATAGACTAAAATATATGGACGTAGTATGCGTGACGTCACCCATAGGTTTCTAAAAAGCGCAAAAGAAGCCACAAGTAGGCGGGGCCAACCGTCGCCATTTTGTTCGCGCGTCAACACACCCACGGCGGGATACCAAACAAGGGCAAAGAGGCGGAGAGTGGGCGGAGCTACAGACACCTGCTGGCATTTAGCTTGGACCTGGTTCAGACACACTTTACTTTGGGAGAAACGCTTAATACTTTATCACCTGTGACTCGTTTGTGTTCTGACCACTTGTGCTTGGCTGTACACTATTATCAATAAAGTGTTTAGACTTGTAAAAACACTGCTGTAATACATTGAGCCACTAAACATTGTTCTTATGACGTTTTTCAACAGGAGGAAAACGCAAATTACTTCCAAACACTTCAGATATAGTCTGTGTTAGTTAATGTAAGACTATTGATGAAATCCAGCATAACACTGTATGACAACGCTTCAGATGACTGTTCTAGAGCCTACAGCTAATCAATCCGACAGATTCTGGAGTGCATTACAGCTCTAAATATAAACGATAAATGATCTTAAATAAAACAAATACATGTATAGAGATGGTATATAAGTATATAACTTTACTCACAGGGGAAACGGAGGCCACGTGAATGGTTTGTGAGCACAATTAAGTGCACTCAGCATGCCATGCCATCTAATAATTGTAGGAAACAAGTCCAAAAGGCAGTTGACTGTGTAAAGCCACATAAAACAACACAGAAATACGATAAATATGCAGAGTTCAGTGGCTAATCTGCAGGATTCAGCTGAGGTGACGTGACGGCGACCAACGAGACTTAGCTGTCACTCAAGTGGCCACTCCCTTAATTATGCAAACTTAATATAACTTAATATAAAGGAAACGGATGAGTTATAAAAAAATTCACCCCCCTCACAGTTGTCATGAAGGGTAATATTAGCTGTATTAACCAAAATCTTTTTTTGTACCAGGCTGTAAACACCTTTTCTGCTGTGAAGTTGGCCATTCTAACAGTGGGCTCAATTGAAATTTGCTCTGTTTTGGAGCCAGGAGCGGCCAGGACTAGCGGAATTTCGGATGAATTGCAGTTTTAGTTACTTCCGTATTGGCTTCCTGAGGGAGAGCGGGAGGCTGCCACTTGGTTGTTTACAGCCAATAGACTGACTGCTGAAGCAGAAGAAATGCAGGAAAAGATGTTTTCCATCCTCATAATAACTAACTTTACATTACACTTTTTAAATTGACGATCATATTGTAAATCGGTGAGCATGTGAAGTTCATCTGCTAAACAGCCACAACTCCGAAAAATTGTTCACCCCCCAAAAGAGTTGTCATTATCCCTTCAATAAAGCACAACACCCTTACCTGACACTGTACATCTGACTGACCCTGCCCTGCCTGTTCCTCAATCATTTCTTTCTCCTTTGCCTGTGATTGTTATTGTGACTTTAGTATTTAAGCACTCATTCTTAAAGCCAAATTGCTTAATATGTGAACTTTTTGTACTTTGTGTTTAGCTGCACTGAAAAATGATCTTATGTCGAGAGGGGTCTGGCTGCAGACCTGGTGCAGTGCAATCTGGGCTGCATCTAATGCTTTTTAATGGGCTCACCTAACCCCGCCCCTAACCCTACCCGTCACAGTGACGTCACTAGCTCCATTTGAGTGCATTGTGTCTGACATTGCATCGCTGAGTGATGCAGTCTCAGCTTGCATCATAAAGGCTGCATCCAGACACTATTGCTTATGTCCATTTTCTCGGTCATTTTATCCAATGCATGACACTGCAACGCAAGTTTATTTATTCTGTAGCACATTTTATACACAATGCTAATTTAAAGTGCTTTACATAAACAATGCAAAACTATCATAAAAATAATCAGAATAATAAAAACTAGGAGTTTAAAAAGGTTAACATTTTAATTTCAAATTAATTGAGTCACTTAAGAACAGTGACCCGAGTTCGATTCCCGGCTCCTTTGCTGATTATTCCCCCTCTCTCCACTCCCATCACTTTCCTGTCTGTAATCTCCACTGTCCTGTACATTAAGGTAAAACCCTGAAAAAATAACTATTAAAAAAATCTCGTGTTTGAGCAGGTCTGGAGTGAATCGGCTGACGGCTCTGGATGTGTGAACTTCCTGACAGGGATGGGTGGATTCCTGCAGGCTGTACTGTTCGGCTACACAGGCTTCAGGTAAAACGATCAATGACAGAGATTGTGGGTGCGACCCAGATCGCACACTTATACACTACGCCATTTTGTTATACAGACAGAGTAAGCATTGCATTCACACTGAAAATCCTACAAAGAATAAGTGCTCTGTACATCCGTAACTAACAAGATGCCGGAAGAAAACAGTTCCATCTATGATTCTCGTCTTAATGTGTAGTGCCAGCACTTACAGTTTATTGCTGATGAGTGTATATATGAAACAGTAAATTAGTAGAGGAATAGCAATCAGCTAAAGGAATCAGGCTTTCTTTTCCTAAATACCCAGAATGCATTGCATTCTAATGATGCATGCCCATTCTATATAGTGTATACACTCACCGGCCACTTTATTAGGTACGCTTGTCCAATTGCTCGTTGATACTTATTTCTAATTAACCAATCGCATGGGAGCAACTCAATGCATTTAAACATGGTCAAGACGCTCAGCTGCAGTTCAAATCGAGCATCAGAATGGGGTTGAAAGGTGATTTGATTGACTTTGAACGTGGCATGGTTGTTGGTGCCAGACGGGCTGGTCTGAGCATTTCAGAAACTGCTGATCTACTGGGATTTTCACGCACAAACATCTCTAGGGTTTACAGAGAATGGCCTGAAAAAGAGGAAATATTCAGTGAGTGGCAGTTCTGTTAGCGCAAATGCCTTGATGATGCCAGAGATCATAGAATAATAGCCAGACTGGTTCCAGCTGATAGAAAGGCAACAGTAACTCAATTGACCACTTGTTACAACAGAGGTCTGCAGAAGAGCATCTCTTAACACACAACACTTTGAGGCAGATGGGCTACAGCAGCAGAAGACCACACCGGGTGCCTCTCCTGTCAGCTAAGAACAGGAAACTGAGGCTACAATTCACACAGGCTCAGCAAAATTAGACAATAGAAGATTGGAGAAATGTTGCCTGGTCTGAAGAGTCTCCATTTCTGCCGCAACATTCAGATGGTCGGATCAGAATTTGGCATCAATAACATTTACATTACATTTACATTTAGTCATTTAGCAGACGCTTTTATCCAAAGCGACTTACAAATGAGGACAAGGAAGCAATTTACACAACTAAGAGCAACAATGAATAAGTGCTATAGGCAAGTTTCAGGTCTGTAAAGTCTAAGAAGGGAAGTATTAGTAGTTTTTTTTTTTTTTTTTTGTACAGTTAGTGTGATATTCAAAGAGGCAATTGCAGATTAGGAAGTGTAGTGGAGACTAAATAGTCAAGTTTTCAGTCGTTTCTTGAAAGTAGCGAGTGACTCTGCTGTTCTGATGCAGTTAAGAGTTCATTCCACCAACTGGGCAGATTGAGCGCTAGAG
Organism: Danio rerio; assembly: GCF_052040795.2. Classification (NCBI taxonomy): domain Eukaryota; kingdom Metazoa; phylum Chordata; class Actinopteri; order Cypriniformes; family Danionidae; genus Danio; species Danio rerio. The sequence continues at coordinate 5,608,367 of NC_141045.1, forward strand.
TTCGGGAAAGTGATTTTTTCCCTCTTTGGGATGGAACCACGAGGCGACGTTCATTCACAGAACGCAAGTTTCTGGAGGGCACATAGATCTGCAGAAGTGAGTGCAGATAAGAAGGAGCAAGGCCAGAAGTCACTTTGTAGGCAAACATCAGAGTTTTGAATTTGATGCGAGCAGCAACTGGCAGCCAGTGCAAACGGACTAGCAGCGGAGTGACATGTGCTCGTTTAGGTTCATTGAAGACCACTCGTGCTGCTGCATTCTGGAGCAGTTGAAGAGGCTTGATAGAGTTAGCTGGAAGCCCAGCTAGTAGAGAGTTGCAGTAATCCAGTTTGGAGAGAACAAGAGCTTGAACAAGGAGTTGAGCTGCATGTTCAGATAAGAAGGGTCGGATCTTTCTGATGTTATAGAGTGCAAATCTGCACGATCGAGCAGTTCTAGAAATGTGGTCAGAGAAGTTTAGTTGGTCATCAATCGTTACTCCAAGGCTTTTCACCATTTTGGATGCAGTAATGGTTGCCCCATCCATCTGGATTAAAAAGTTATGGTGTAGAGTCGGGTTGGCAGAAACTACAAGCATTTCCGTTTTTGCGAGGTTCAGCTGAAGATGATGATCTTTCATCCAGTGTGAAATATCCAACAGGCAGGCTGAGATACGAGCTGGAACCGAGGGATCATCAGGATGAAAAGAGAGGTATAGCTGGGTATCATCAGCATAGCAGTGGTAGGAGAATCCATGTCTCTGGATGACTGGTCCTAGAGATGATGTGTAGATGGAGAAGAGAAGTGGCCCAAGAACAGAGCCTTGAGGTACCCCAGTGTTTAGATGCTGTAGGTTGGACACCTCTCCCCTCCAAGACACCCTGAATGACCTGTCAGAGAGGTAAGATCTGAACCATTGTATAACAGTGCCCGCAACGACCAGTGACTCAAGCGTAGATAGCAGGATCTGGTGGTTGACAGTGTCAAAAGCAGCTGACAAGTCCAGCAAAATGAGGACTGATGATTTAGAGTCTGCTTTAGCTAGTCTGAGATCCTCCACGACCGAGAGCAGGGCAGTCTCAGTTGAGTGGCCTTTCTTAAAGCCGGATTGCTTGTTGTCCATGAGATTGTTTTGAGTAAGAAAGTCCAGGACTTGATTGAACACTACTTTCTCCAGAATCTTGGCCATGAATGGATAACTTCCATGCTTCCAATAACATGGAAGCATGGATCCATCCTGCCTTGTATCAATGGGTAAGGCTGGTGGTGGTGTAATGGTGTGGGGGATATTTTCTTTGCACACTTTGGGTCCATTAGTACCAACTGAGAATCGTGTCAACGCCACTGCCTACCCTGAGTATTGTTGCTGACCATGTCCATCCCTTTATGACCAATGTATAATGTAATTATCTTCTGATGGCTACTTCCAGCAGGAAAACGCACCATGTCAAAAAGCGCAAATCATCTCAGACTGGTTTCTTGAACATGACAATGAGTTCACTGTACTCAAATGGCCTCCACAGTCACAAGATCTCAATCATATAGAGCACCTTTGGGATGTGGTGGAACGGGAGATTCAAATCAAGGATGTGCAGCCGACAAACTGCAGCAACTGCGTGATGCTATCATGTCAATATGGACCGAAATCTTTGTGGAATATTTCCAGTAGCTTGTTGAATCTATGCCATGAAGGATTAAGGCAGTTCTGAAGGCAAAAGGGGGTCCAACCCGGTACTAGTAAGGTGTTTATAAGGTGTACCTAATAAAGTGGCCGCTGAGTGTATGTGTATACTGTATCATTTTGGGACATTTCATTTAACTCTCTGACATCCATTAACTCATTATATGGTGTGTGTGTGTGTGTGTGTGTGTGTGTGTGTGTGTGTTTAGAGTGCAGAAGGAGCAGCTAGCCTTCTCTCCACTGCTGCCGCTGGATGTTTCTGCACTCAGTGTGAAGGGTGTTTGTTATCTCGGCCATAAGATGGACTGGACGATCACAAGTGAAGAAGTAAAAGTTTCTGTGAGGAAGACTGACAGCAAAGAGACATTCACTCTTCAAGTTGTGCTCAATTCTGGATCTACCCTACTGCTTACTCCAGGTAATGAACATTTAATTTAGTTTGATGTTGATTGAGTTGACAGAAGCAGATGTGAAATTGTACAATAACTTCTGAAATGTTTGAAAATTCTAGTCAGAAAAGTTCATTTGTGCGGCTAATGTGCTTACAGTGTTTTATTAGCCTCAATTAGCATGTTGCATGGATTACTGCTGGTAACCTGTTATTTTGTGTGTGTGTGTGTGTGTGTGTAGTGTTTATTTATCATACATGTATACAAAATGTCTAATGTATAAATTATAGAAGTTAAATCTAATTTTGTACTCATTTAGTCACGATTAATCACTAAACAGCACTAGCGTGGACCATTTTTATCATGTTTTTAGCTAGGATGGCATGTTGATAACATTTATTATTAGCAAGAATAACACAACATTGTTAGCATGAATGAGTATGGTGCTAGCCTGTTTATCATGCTAACATGAATTAGAACGTTACAAAAATGTCCTACCGTGATTAAGATATTGTTAGCACTAATAATTAACACGTTTCCAGCATAATTAGGGTATTGTTAGCACTCATTAACATGTTTCTGGAATATTTCTAGCATTATTAGGATATTGTTAGCGCTAATAACATGCTTCAAGAATGTTTCTAGCATGATTAGGATATTGTTAGCGCTAATAACATGTTTCAAGAATGTTTCTAGCATGATTAGGATATTGTTAGCGCTAATAACATGTTTCTAGAATGTTTTTAGGATATGGTAAGTGCTAATTAGCATGTTTTTAAAATGTTTCCAGCATATAGTTAGCGCTAATTAACGTTTCTAGCATGATTAGGGTATTGTTAGCACTAATTACCATGTTTCAAGAATGTTTCTAGCATGATTAGGATATTGTTATCGCTAATTAGCATCTTTCTAACATGATTTGGATGTTGTCAGTGCTAATTAGCATGTTTTCTAGAATGTTTCAAGCATAATTATTGTTAGCTCTACTTAACATGTTTATAGCATGATTATGATATTGCTAGCGCTAATTTACATGTTTCTAGCATGACCAGGATATTGTTAATGCTAATTAGCATGTTTCTAGCAATATTATGATATTGTTAGGGCTAATTATCATGTCTACTTGAATGTTTCTAGCTTGGCTAGGATATTTTTAGTGCTAATTAGCATCTTTCTAACATGATTTGGATATTGTTATCTCTAATTAGCATGTTTCTAACATGATTAAGAGATTATTATCACAAAAATATCATGTTCCTAGCATGATTAGAATATTGTTAGAGCTAATTTGCATGTTTTCTATAATGTTTCCAGCATGATTAGCATAACAAAAAAAAGTAGATAACACATTTTATTGTGTTACTAGCATCAATTTAGCATGTTTCTGGTATACTTAACATATTGTTAACATGCACCTAGCTTGATTTGCCATGTATGTTGCCAGCATGTTTTTCATAAATAGCATGTTGTTTATTGCTTGCATGTTTTAACATATTGTTGATGTTTCTCACCTGTGATATTGCTAACATCAATCAGCATGTTTATAGCATCCTTGCTGAAAAAAAAAACTGGTTTTAGCTAGTCAGGCTGGGAGATGACAAACTAAAACCAGCTATCTCCAGCTTAAACCTGGTCAAGCTGGTTTTAGTTGGTCATTTTCCAGCCTGCCCAGGTAAGATCAGACTGGAAATCAACCTGGAAATGGCCAGAACCCCTTTAAACCAGGCTGGTTGACCAGCTAAAACCAGTTTTTTTTCAGCCGGGATGTTTTGACAGATTTGCTAACATATGTTTTCTGCATGCAGTACATTGGTATTGTTAACAAATTAGCATGTTTCTAGCATATTTAAAATAGGATTTCCATTAGATTTGATTGGGTTTGTTATCAGTGATCAGTAAGAAAATATAAATAAATAGAATTGTAGTATTTTGGTTTTGTCATGCCGACATAATAATCAAATTAATAGTAGTCGATGTTATTTTTTTGCCTTGCTTTTTAAGTAAAATTATGCAATTTTTTTTGTTGTTGTTGTTTACAGGACAGTCTGTGAGCTTTCCTTGCCAGCCTGGTCACATCCGTCAACTAAAATCCAGTTCTTCCTGCTGGCCCATCTGACGATCCACATCACAGACCAACTTTTTTGCTTTTCTGCCAGAGTTTTGGAAATATTAATACCATTAATATGTTTGATAAACACTATATCAAGATTTTATAAAGAGCATTTTGATGCCTTTTATACTGCATCTTACTGTGATAGTTAACTTCATGGCTGGCAATTATACAAACTAGTATTGCACGAATAACAGTAAACTCTGGGAACATTGAACAATCTGTTTACTATAAAATAATGTTGATAAATTACTTGTAACTTTATGGGGATTTAAAAAAAATTTCTCTGCTATATTGATCAGTGCTGTTGTTGATTTTTAGTAATTTCTGCCAAACCCATTTATATTGAGAAAGCAATCATTTTATTGTTATTTATTTACTTTATTCACCTGAATAAATGCACGTAAAATATATGTAGGTGAACACATAAAATATATTTTGTTTTTATAATTTACTCTCCATTTAATAATTTGTTCATTTAGCTTTTTACATTTTTCCCCCACAGATTGAAGTTTTTGTTATCTTAGTAATTTCTGGCAAATGGCCAAAAAAAAATAAATAAATAAAAAGTATTTGGCTGAATAAATAAATTAGCTTATAAAATAAATTTATAAATCATGTATGTTTATAATTATTATTGTTATTAAGTATGATAATTCTCAGTTTTGTTTGTTTTTGCTTTTGTTATTGTAATTTTGACAAACACGTTTATAATACACGGCAAAAATATAATAACGTTTTTATCTTCTTCATTAAATAGCAAGCAAAACCACTTAAGCGATCTAACTTTTTTAGTGCAAACAATTTCCTTTATTAAGTTTCCATTAAAAGTTTCAAGTTCTCTAAAGATTAAATTATTTTTTATTGAACACAATCCACATGTGTCAGGGCAAATCACGTCCTGTGTTCTCGAGCGTCGTTTCGTGTTACGTCGTGTCCTTTCGGTAATTTCCGTTTTGATTCGGTAATTTCCGCCTGCTCTCCTTCCTGTGTTGATCCCCGTCCCCACTAAAGACACTCGGAGGCCATTATCCTGCAGCCGCCTTCTTTTCTTTCGCACTCGAAGATAAAAACGCTTTGGTAAAACTGTAATCTGTTCGCGCAGGTTGAATAAGCGCTCGGTTGGATTGTTGCACGTCGTTAAATCGCGAGGGACGCGCTCCTTGCCTCGACAGCCCTTCGGACAGTTTCGGCTGATTCCGTGCGCCGCTGTTTTGAAATGGACGCGACTGAAGAACCGGCGACGAAAGAGCTCGAGCTCGGCGACGCGTCAGAGAGCGCATCTACCGGAGAGCCGGTGGGTTCGGATACCGAATCGGAGGCCGAAGTCGCCACGATGACTGTGATGGGAGAAGCGGGAACCATCGACATCACCGAATCCCTCCCGAACCCGGACGATGCCGAGACCGCATTTGCGGGTCAGTCATTGTTGCGCATGCGCAGCTGTTGATGTCGTGGTTCTAACAAGTTGATTTTTAATTAGACGGAAGATCACGTTTTGAACATGATACAGTTGATTCAGGAAGTTATTTTGTCATACATCTAGTTTTACATGGAAAATATCGTGTATAAATGTCAAAATTGTGACGTTTTTATAAAAGAGATTAAACAATGGCAGTTTATAACGTTACTAACAGAAAAGCTAAAATAACTTATGAAGCATTATGTACATTTATTTGGGTTATATTAATTTATTTATTTGACCCCTGGCGGCTATGGTAACCTATGTGAAAATATACTGTTAATATAATCTTTTTTTATTTAAAAAAGTTAGATGTAATAATGTTGTACACATTTGCATATAAAATTACACTAAAATCAGTTTCACTCTACATCAGATTAAATTAATAACCATCCAAAATCAAACAAGAAGTGCTTCATGTGTCTGTGCGCTTTGGATAAGGGATTCATAAAGATAAAGAACAAAATCATAAATTCAAAGCACTCGGAAAAATAAATGAAAAGGTAAAACAATAAATAACTATATTACAACCATCATTATCTTGATTTATTTATTAGCATGAAACGTTTTTTACGAAGTTTTTCAAATGAAACTGCTGAAATGTTCTCTTAAATTACACTTAAAGAGAAAACACTAACATGGGATTATACCACATAAAATTGCGGTATGTACAAAAATCAAACTTTTTTTAAGACTGTTAAGATTATTGTATTGTGATTTTAATCATTTTTAAATAAAACTATTAAGTATTTCTATATAATGTTTCCAAAACATATGCACATTTTTCAACATGAATATGCATAATATTAATAATAGATTTAAATGATGCAAAAAAGAAGAACAAAAACAAATATATATATATATATATATATATATATATATATATATATATATATATATATATATATATATATATATACATACATATATATATATATATATATATATATACATATATATATACATATATATACATACATATTTATACATATATATACATACATATATATATACATGTATATACATACATATATATATATATACATATATACATATACATATATATATATATATATATACATACATACATACATACATACATATACACACACACACACACAGCTTAATTTGCTAATACAGCTATATATATATATTACAGTTAGGGCTGGGTGAATTGGCCTAATTTCAAAATCTTGATTAACTGAACATTTTACCTCGATTACGATTAATGAACGATTATTTTATTTGTTTATTTGTTTAATTTTTTTGTCCTCTCATCAACTCTACCAAGCTGACCAATCACACAGCTTGTGCTATGCGTCGTCGCAACATGTAGTTACAGTAAGTTTTTTTTGAGAGGTCGGCATTAGTCACTGCAAGGGGTATGCGACCACGCGAAGGCAGCGTCAGACCGTCCACTGCGATCAACGCAGAAGTGTAAACAGAGCTCATGTGACTCTGTAGGGAAAGTATTTGAAAAAAACTGACCTGGACAAATTACATTGATTATAGGCTCTGAATGTCGATTTCGATCACTTTTCGATTAATCGCCCAGCCTTAATTACAGTAATATGGTTTTGTCATGATGAAAAATGCTTGTATGTTTTTAATGTGCTATCTATGTTTTAAAACGACATAAAATTTTCAACAACACTAATATCAGCGATTCATACATTTTAGCATGGTGTTAACATGTAAACCAAATGTTATTTTGCTGAACTATGCTAGCAGCATGTTAAAATCTAAAACAGGTTAACTAAATGTTAGCAACAAGTTATTGAAATAGTAAAACATGGTAGTATTGTGTTAAAACTTGCTATTAACAAACATAATAGCAATGTGCAAAACATACTAGTAACATACTATCAGCGTGTCTGCTAACACATAGCTACCACGTGCTTATAGGTTGATTTGCTGATATAACTATATATATTACAGTAATATATTTTCGACATGATAAAGTATGCTAGCAACATGTTTTTATTGTGCCATCCATGTTTTAAAACGACATCAAATTTTCAACAACGTTAATATCAGCGATTCAAACATGTTAGCATGGTGTTAAACCTGTAAAGCAAATGTTATTTTGCTGAACCATGCTAGCAGCATGCTAAAATCTAAAACAGGTCAGCTAAACGTTAGCTACAACAAGTTATCGAAATAGTAAAACATGGTAGTAGTATGTTAAAACATGCTATTAACAAACATAATAGCAATATGCAAAACATATTAGTAACATACTATCAGCGTGTCTGCTAACACATAGCTACCACGTGCTTATAGGTTGATTTGCTGATATAACTATATATATTACAGTTATATATTTTCGACATGATAAAGTATGCTAGCAACATGTTTTTATTGTGCCATCCATGTTTTAAAACGACATCAAATTTTCAACAACGTTAATATCAGCGATTCAAACATGTTAGCATGGTGTTAAACCTGTAAAGCAAATGTTATTTTGCTGAACCATGCTAGCAGCATGCTAAAATCTAAAACAGGTCAGCTAAATGTTAGCTACAACAAGTTATCAAAATAGTAAAACATGATAGTAGTGTGTTAAAACATGCTATTAACAAACATAATAGCAATGTGCAAAACATACTAGTAACATACTATCAGCGTGTCTGCTAACACATAGCTACCACGTGCTTATAGGTTGATTTGCTGATATAACTATATATATTACAGTAATATATTTTCGACATGATAAAGTATGCTAGCAACATGTTTTTATTGTGCCATCCATGTTTTAAAACGACATCAAATTTTCAACAACGTTAATATCAGCGATTCAAACATGTTAGCATGGTGTTAAACCTGTAAAGCAAATGTTATTTTGCTGAACCATGCTAGCAGCATGCTAAAATCTAAAACAGGTCAGCTAAATGTTAGCTACAACAAGTTATTGAAATAGTAAAACATGGTAGTAGTGTGTTAAAACATGCTATTAACAAACATAATAGCAACGTGCAAAACATACTAGTAACATACTATCAGCGTGTCTGCTAACACATAGCTACCACGTGCTTATAGGTTGATTTGCTGATATAACTATATATATTACAGTAATATATTTTCGACATGATAAAGTATGCTAGCAACATGTTTTTATTGTGCCATCCATGTTTTAAAACGACATCAAATTTTCAACAACGTTAATATCAGCGATTCAAACATGTTAGCATGGTGTTAAACCTGTAAAGCAAATGTTATTTTGCTGAACCATGCTAGCAGCATGCTAAAATCTAAAACAGGTCAGCTAAACGTTAGCTACAACAAGTTATCGAAATAGTAAAACATGGTAGTAGTATGTTAAAACATGCTATTAACAAACATAATAGCAATATGCAAAACATATTAGTAACATACTATCAGCGTGTCTGCTAACACATAGCTACCACGTGCTTATAGGTTGATTTGCTGATATAACTATATATATTACAGTAATATATTTTCGACATGATAAAGTATGCTAGCAACATGTTTTTATTGTGCCATCCATGTTTTAAAACGACATCAAATTTTCAACAACGTTAATATCAGCGATTCAAACATGTTAGCATGGTGTTAAACCTGTAAAGCAAATGTTATTTTGCTGAACCATGCTAGCAGCATGCTAAAATCTAAAACAGGTCAGCTAAATGTTAGCTACAACAAGTTATCAAAATAGTAAAACATGATAGTAGTGTGTTAAAACATGCTATTAACAAACATAATAGCAATGTGCAAAACATACTAGTAACATACTATCAGCGTGTCTGCTAACACATAGCTACCACGTGCTTATAGGTTGATTTGCTGATATAACTATATATATTACAGTAATATATTTTCGACATGATAAAGTATGCTAGCAACATGTTTTTATTGTGCCATCCATGTTTTAAAACGACATCAAATTTTCAACAACGTTAATATCAGCGATTCAAACATGTTAGCATGGTGTTAAACCTGTAAAGCAAATGTTATTTTGCTGAACCATGCTAGCAGCATGCTAAAATCTAAAACAGGTCAGCTAAATGTTAGCTACAACAAGTTATTGAAATAGTAAAACATGGTAGTAGTGTGTTAAAACATGCTATTAACAAACATAATAGCAACGTGCGAAACATACTAGTAACATACTATCAGCGTGTCTGCTAACACATAGCTACCACGCGCTTATAGGTTGATTTGCTGATACAACTTTATATATTGCAGTAATATATTTTCGACATGATAAAGTATGCTAGCAACATGTTTTTATTGTGCCATCCATGTTTTAAAACGACATCAAATTTTCAACAACGTTAATATCAGCGATTCAAACATGTTAGCATGGTGTTAAACCTGTAAAGCAAATGTTATTTTGCTGAACCATGCTAGCAGCATGTTAAAATCTAAAACAGGTCAGCTAAATGTTAGCTACAACAAGTTATCGAAATAGTAAAACATGGTAGTAGTGTGTTAAAACATGCTATTAACAAACATAATAGCAATGTGCGAAACATACTAGTAACATACTAGCAGCTTGTCTGCTAACACATAGCTGCCACATTTCAGTTATGCGCGAGATTTATTTGATCTAACAATAAAAATATTGTAAAATATTGCACAGTAATATTATGTGATTTAAATATGTTTTCCAATTAAACATATGTTAAAATGTAATTTATCACTGTTAGTTTTTAGCATTATGACTTTTACATTTATTTTTCAGAGGTCACGGCCGTCACTGTTGGAGATGTTCAGAGTTCAGATGACTCTGTGTTTACGTCTGCAGTCGCCACAGCAACATCTATACCTGAACATGTGCTCGTAAGAATAAACAATTAAATTCATATAACAATTTCTAAGTTAAAGGTTATGAAATGTATGAAAGATTTGTGCTTTTTTTACTAAAATAAAATACATGTTTATATATATATATATATATATATATATATATATATATATATATATATATATATATATATATATATATATGTATATATATATATAGTAGTCAACATTTAAAGTGGATCAAACTTATTGTTCTTGTGTAATTATTAATTATAATAATATAATATATTATAGGGGTTTTATAGAATTATTAGCCCTATTATGATTTATTTTTTAAATATTTCCCAAATGATGTTTAACAGAGCAAGGAAATTTTCACAGTATGTCTGATAATATTTTTTCTTCTGGAGAAAGTCTTATTTGTTTTATTTTGGCCAGAATAAAAGCAGTTTTTAATTTTGTAAAAACCATTTTAGGGATTGAATTATTAGCCCCTTTAAGCTAATTTTTTTTTTCCAAGTTAAGCCTTTAAATGTCACTTTAAGCTGTATAGAAGTGTCTTGAAAAATATCTAGTCAAATATTATTTACTGTCATCATGGCAAAGATAAAATAAATCAGTTAATAGAAATTAGTTATTAAAACTATTATGTTTACATATGTGTTGAAAAAAAATCTGCTCTCCGTTAAACAGAAATTGGGGGAAAAAATAAACAGGGGGGCGATTAATTCTGACTTCAACTGTATTTCTTCACAATTTAAAACAGTATTTTTGAATATGTTTTCTGCTGGTGATACTGTTGTCCTAAAAAATAATGTAAAAACAAAATCTTACACACCTTAGGAACAGTATAGCAGAAAATTTTGTCTCATGCCTATATTTATATGGGCGAGGCAGTGGCGCAGTAGGTAGTGCTGTCGCCTCACAGCAAGAAGGTCGCTGGGTCGCTGGTTTGAACCTCGGTTCAGTTGGCGTTTCTGTGTGGAGTTTGCATGTTCTCCCTGCCTTCGTGTCGGTTTCCTCTGGGTGCTTCGGTTTCCCTCACAAAAACATGTAGTACAGGTTAATTGGGTAGGCTAAATTGTCCAAAGTGTATGAGTGTGATAAATAAAGGGACTAAGCTGACAAGAAAATGAATGAATGAATATATAAATGTGTGTATGTATGTATGTATGTATGTATTTATACACACACACACACACACACACACATGTATATATATTTACACACAACAGGCAAGTACACTATAAAATAATTGTCATTTAAATGTTTATTTAAAAAACTATTATTTTGTATGCGATTAATCTTGATTAATTTTTGACAGCACTAATAATTAATTATAATTAATTCATTATAAATAAATAAATAATATACAGTTGAGGTCAGAATTATTAGCCCCCCTGAATTATTAGCGCCCCTGTTTATTTTTTTCCCCAATTTCTGTTTAATTGAGGGAAGATTGTTTCAGCACATTTCTAATCATAACAGTTTTAAAAACCTATTTTTAATAACTGATTTATTTTCTTTGTCATGATGACAGTAAATAATATTTTACTTGATATTTTTCAAGACACTTCTATACAGCTTGAAGTGACATTTAAAGGCTTAACTAGGTTAATTAGGTTAACTAGGCAGGTTAGGGTAATTAGGCAAGTTATTGTATAATGATGATTTGTTTTGTAGATTTTCGAAAAAAATATTAGCTTAAAGGGGCTAATAATATTGTCCCAAAATTGGTTTTTAAAATATTAAAAACTGCTTTCATTCTAGCCGAAATAAAACAAATAAGATTTTCTTCAGAAGAAAAAATATTATCAGACATACTGTGAACATTTCCTTGCTCTGATAAACATCATTTGGAAAATATAAAAAAAAAGAAAAAAAATGAAAGGGGGGCTAATAATTCTGACTTCAATTGTATACATAATTTAACCAAAATATATATTGATAATTTAGTTCATTGTAAGAAATACTGGGTAAAAAATATGAAATATTTAAATATAAAATTAATATGTGGGTCACATATTTTGAGCAGAGCAACGACATGTTGACAGTATGTTTGATAATAATTTTTCTTCTGTAGAAAGTCTTATTTTTTTATTTCGGCCAGAATCAAAGCCGTTTTTAATCTTTTAATAATCATTTTAAGGTAAAAAATTATTAGCCCCTTTAAGCTATTTTTGTTTTCGATAGTCTACAGAACAAACCATCGTTATACAAAAACCTGCCTAATTACCCTAACCTGCCTAGTTAACCTAATTAACCTAGTTAAGCCTTTAAATGATACTTTAAGCTGTATAGAAGTGTGTTGAAAAATAAAATAAATAAAAATAAATAAACGGGGGCTAATAATTCTGACTTAAACTATATGTATGTATGTATATATATATATATATATATATATATATATATATATATATATATATATATATATATATATATATATATATATATAAATATATATATATATATATATATATATATATATATATATATATATATATATATATAAATATATATATATATATATATATATATATATATATATATATATATATATATATATATATATATATATATATATATATATATATATATATATAATTACTATTATTATTATTATTTATTTATATTTTTTATTGTATTTGCTAAAAATGATTTCTTTTTTCCACAGTTTTAAATTCTATTGAATCTTTATTAATTCTTGGGTACTGTATGATCATCAATATATTTATATTCTATCATATAACTCATCTCACATGTCCAGAGTAATTATAGTAATATCACAGTACATGCATTCTCATTTTTGGATCAAAATGACAGCATTAAATGTAACATTTGTGCAGACGGGCAGAGCGACGCTTCAGATCGGAAACACTCTGAGTACCCAGAAGGCCACGCTGATCGTGGTTCACACTGACGGGAGCATCGTAGACGCCACAAGCCTGAAAGCCACAGGGACTCCCATGACCCCTGGTGAACTTCAGCTTTAGCATCTATAAATGTCATCAGAAATGCTGTCTTCTGAATGTGTTTGTGTGCCTCCTTCAGGTCCTCAAACTCCCAACACTCCACTCGCATCCGGACATGATAAAGACGTCTCGAAGTACAACTGGGACCCGTCGGTTTATGACAACGAGCTGCCAGTGCGCTGCAGAAACACCAGCGGCCTCCTGTACAAGAACAGACTGGGCTCAGGTACACACCACAGTGTTGGTTATCATGGTGACATGTGTCACGACCAGTCTGTGTGCATTCAGGTTTAAATCCCTGTAGGGATATGAAAATAAATTCACAGAGACACACACACTGGTTTGTTTTTTGTCAGTTGTGGGGACATTGCATAGGCTTACATTGTTTCTATATTGTACAACTGTATTTTAGCAAGAATATATCCTCATAATTCACCACATTCTTTTAAAACTTATGTCATAATTCACATTTGTGTCTTGAAATGTTACACAAACACATACACACCACTAGAGGGCGCCAGATGACTATTCATGAAGCGTTCAGACGTCAAAGCCTCTTTTTCTTCTAAAATAAGGACTTTTTTAGGCTTTTATGTGTGTAGTAGGTTCAGTAATTTTTATTTTATGATGATTAATACGTTATTTTCATTGCCTTTGAAGTGAAATAAATGAATAGGGTACTTGCTCAAGGGTAAAACCAGATGAAAAGCTGTTTACTCTCATGCACTCATCAGGATTGGCAGTAAATGTTCTTATTTTAAAGACATGGAGAGGGGAAAATGTAATCTAATGCAGTGCGTCTTGTACAATCTGAGGCCCTCTTTATATCGGATATCTCTCAGCCAGTGGAGATCGCTGACTTTTAAAGAAAACAGACCTTAAACGCGCTGATTTTGTAACTGCATACAGTTCACTGGAAGCGGTTAACCCAGGTTACTGACAAATTAAAAGTCCTTCCGCATACTTGTGCATATACCCTACATATACAGTTGAAGTCAAAATTATTAGCCCCCCTTTAAATTTTTGTTTCTATTTAAAATATTTCCCAAATGACGTTTAACAGTGCAAGGAAGTTTTCACAGTATGTCTGATAATATTTTTTCTTCTGAAGAAAGTCTTATTTGTTTTATTTCGGCTAGAATAAAAGCAGTTTTTAATCTTTTTAAAATAATATAAAGGACAAAATTATTATCTCCTTTAAGCTAATTTTATTTCTGATAGTCTAAAAAAACGTTTTATAATAACTTGCCTAATTACCCTAACCTGTCTAGTTAACCTAATTAACCTAGTTAAGCCTTTAAATGTCACTTTAAGCTGTATAGAAGTGTCTTGAAAAAATTCTAGTCAAATATTATTTACTGTCATGATGGCAAACACAAAATAAATCAGTTATTAGAGATGAGTTATTAAAACTATTATGTTTAGAAATGTTGAAAAAAAATCTGCTCTCCGTTAAACAGAAATTGGGGAAAAAATAAACAGGGGGACTAATAATTCAGGGGGGCTAATAATTCTGACTCCAACTGTATGTACATGAGGCTGAGAATTTAAAGATTATATATATATATATATATATATATATATATATATATATATATATATATATATATATACATACATACATATATATATATATATATATATATATATATATATATATATATATATATGTATATGTATGTATGTATATATATATATATATATACATACATATATATATATATATATATATATATATATATATATATATATATTATATAAAATATATTAATATTTCAGACGTCACTTGGAGGCTTTTACATCTCATCTCATGTTATGTAGCATTATGTGCAGAAAAATATTATCATTATTATTATAGTTATTTGATTATGTAGCTAATAATGTAAACATTAACAAAATGTTATATATATATTAATGACTGTAAAAATAATACAAAGAAATAATAATAAAACAGGGTTTCTGCGGGGTCTTAAATCTAAAAATCCAAATTTTAGGCCTTACAGTCTTAAATCTACTGAAATGTTGTGTTGTCTTACTTTTACAAATTATTTAGTAATTTTTTGAATATTTGTACAAAATAAAAAATAATAAATTACTAAATTTATTTTATTATTAAACTATTCAAATTCATGTATAATCATGTTACATATGCTGCAGTAATATTGTTATTCTTTATGATGATATTATTATTTTTAATAATTATTTTTCTTATTGAGCATTATTGAAATATTGGTATGAAATAAAAACACTAAATGACTAAATATAAAACTATTCTGAAATAAAAACAAGTAAAATATGATGATTACAATGATGATAATAACAGTAATAATTTATCTGTAAAATGAAATGTTAAAACTTTGTGATGGATCTTTAACCTTCATCTGCAGGGGGTAAAGGTCGCTGTATCAAACACAACAATAGCTGGTACACGCCGACTGAGTTTGAGGGGATGTCAGGCAGAGCAAGCAGCAAAGACTGGAAGAGAAGCATCCGCTACGCTGGACGACCTTTACAGTGTCTCATTCAGGTCCCACACACGCGCACACATGTTGGGTTTTCAAGTTTTATGGGGACTCCCTATAGACATAATTCTTTTAAATAATTTATTTAAATATTCAAACACATTGACTTACAAATTTTGGTCCAACAAACATGTACACAACATTTAACAATAAAAAATACAATATATAAACAATACATAAGAAAGTTAAATAATAATAGACAAAAACAGTAAGTAAATTATTATAATAAAAATAATAAGTATTTAAAAATACTGACCTTCAGTTTTAGTCTAATTTAGTCTAATCCTTTTTAATTTAACTATTTATTGTAGAATTTATCTTTTTAAATAATTTAGGAAAGGTTGCCAGATATTATAGAATTATTTCTTTTTTAGGGAGAAATTAAATTAAAATTTTCCCTGTATGTAACAAAGAAATCCATATAAGCAAAAAAACAAACAAATCTAATTAGTTTATAAATGAAGTTCTGTGTAATAAAATAAAATGACACGGGGAAAAAGTATTGAACACATGAAGAAAGGAAGGTGTATTTATTTAGTGAAAGCCCAGACAGCAGCTGAAATCTCTTAGTAGTTCTTCAGCAACCCTCTGCTCTTCTTAAGTGTAAATGAATATCTGCTGCTTCAGTCCAACATCTACATTAGCAGGGTGATGAGGATGAACCCATTTCAGAAAGACAATGATCCTAAACACAGACGAGGAAACTTTCAAATGCTTTCAGAGAAAGAAAATCAAGCTGTAGAATGGCGCAGCCAATCACCTGAAACCGAATCCAGTAGACAATACAAAATAAAGCTCAGATTTAATAGACGAGACTCACAGAACCCTCAAGATTTTGACACTCTGTTGAAGTCTGTGAGCAAATCATGTGACTTCATTCTCCATATGAGAGGCGTCTTTAAAGCTGCCATCACCAAAAAAGCCTTTAATATAAAGGGTTAAATACGTTCCAGTAGTTCAGCACTTTCTCCTGGTGTCATTTCTTTATCACACAGAACTCATTTTTCAGATTGTTGTTTTGTTTATTTTTATGTTTGTATTGTTTGGGTTTTTACTAAAATCTGCTTTAATTCCATGTCAACAGCTTCTTTAGAAATATTATCCCCAGGAAAAAAACACAACGTGTTCAATACTCATTTCCCCCGCTGAGCAGCTTTCTGTTTCTAGTTTATTGATATTAACTTTTTTGCTAGTAGACTGATAAATGGACCTTTATTTAGTTTTGTACTGTTTTTAGCTATCTCAAAATCAGTAATGCCTACAACTGCAATAAGAGGATCTGAGTCTATCTTTGCTTAGACATAATGGGCCCTATCATACACCCGGCGCAGTGTGGCGCAAGGCGTGGCGCAATAGTCTTTTGGTAGTTTCAGCTTGGCGCAAGAGTCGTTTTGAGGCGTTGCGCTACGCTGTTTAAATAGCAAATGCATTAGCGCTTATATGTGCGCCCATAGGCGTTCTGGTCTAAAAAGGAAGGTGTTCTGAGGCGGACCGCTGGTGCGTTGCTATTTTGAGAAACTATGATAGATTTTTCATTAGACCAAAACTAACCCGGTCTAAACTCCAGCGCAAAGTTGCGCCTCGCTTACACACTGCTTAATACACACAAGAGAGCAATAGACAAATATCTTTACATATGAAAAAATGTAAATATTAAGGATATATATAGGATATAATAAGAATAGATTTAGAATATAAATATAAAGGATTAAAATATTACAAAACATATTATTTTCTAGCCTACATAAATATGAAAAATCACTGCTTTTATGTCTTCTTCATCTCGGGAGGCTTTTTCAGATCATTCATAACAATTTGCTTTTGTATAATGTTATTATTATTAGCAGTTTTATTTATTATATCCATATTTATATTTCTTTTATTAAAAACAAGCTTAGATTTGCCCACCAGTCAGGTTTTAGACCATATGGGGCACAGCATGTGTTTTAGGATACAACTCAGTATTTTGAGCACACTTGGTTATTATTATTAATTTATTCTTTTGCTGGAAATTAGAACTGAATTTAGAAATAGTTTTAAAACGAATATTTGCGCTTAACAAACACAATTAATTATTTATAGACTAATTGATGTCTGTGTGTAAAGGTTTCCCTATCCAAGAGCGAAAGTGAAAGTGATCCATTATCTCTCATTCTCACGCAGTAGATGCTCTGTTTAACAGTTTTCTGTAAAAAAGCTGTTAACTGTTTACTGTTTGCTTGTGAAATGCTCATTTTTTCCACTTAGACTTACTTTGCGTCCTGTAAATAGCGAATGCGCTCTTGGCGTGACGCAGCTGGCTCTTAAAGGGAATGGGAGATGAGACTCTGATTGGTTTATTCTCAAAACACACCTATAACTCATTAAGAAAATAAACTCAACCCTTTTAGACCATGTGCCATGGCGCAAGGCAGATTTCCCGTCCTTAAATTAGCAAAAACGCGTTCTGACACGCCCTAAAAGCGTTTGCGCCCTGCGCTTTGCGCTCTGCGCATGGACCGTCAAAATAGTGCTCAATAACTTTTATATATGTTTGTGTGTCTGTTTGTTTCTGATATATGTGTGTGTGTGTTCTAACAGGAGCGTATCCTGAACCCTCATGCAGCGTCCTGCACGTGTGCCGCCTGCTGTGATGATCTTTCTACAGTGAGTGACACGGTGATTCAATCTCATTAATCATAATCATACAGCTGACCTGGGTTATTGTAACTGACACCAAAATAGTAGAAGACTATGAGCCCTGTCATGCAATGTGGCGCAAGGCACAATGCAATTGCTATTTGCTATTTCACCTCGGCGCAAGGGTCATTTTGAGGTGTTGCGCCACACTGTTTCAATAGCAAATGCATTTGCTCTCAAATGTGCGCCCATAGGCGTTCTGGTCTACAAAAGCAGGCGTGTTTTGGCGCGTTGCTATTTTGAAAAACTGTAAATAGTCTGATCTTTAGACCAGAACAAAGTCGGTCTATTGTCTGGCGCAAAGTGCGCCTGGCTTACACACTACAAACAAGATGTAGAGCAATACGCAAATATCTTTACATATGAAAAAGATATAATATATTAAGGATATATATATAATAAGGATATAAAGGATATAAATATAAATGATTAAAATATTACAACACACATTAATTTCTAGCCTACAGTCATTTTAAAACCACTGCCTTCATGCTTTCTTCATCTCGGGAAGCTTTTTCAGTTCATTCAATTTGCTTTTGTGTCATGTTATTATTATTAGCAGTATTATTTATT
>NC_141045.1:5635000-5642500 GCF_052040795.2 Danio rerio
ATGACGCGACGGCAGCCATATTGCGCCAGACCGCAAACCAGCTGAGCCAATTATGATATGGGGATGTTAGGAGGCCATGACGGACAGAGGCCAGTGAGCAAATTTGCCCAGGATGCCGGGGTTAAATCCCTACTCTATTCGTTGGACATCCTGGGATTTTTAACGACCACAGAGAGTCAGGACCTTGGATTATCGTTTCATCAGAAAGACGGCACTCACTGAGCAGTATAGAGTCCTCTTCACTATAAGGAGGCATTTTTACGCACACAGATCACAGGTTGAGCACCCCCTGCTGGTCTCAATAACACCACTTTCGGCAGCAACCTAGCTTTCCCATGGGGTCTCCCATCCAGGTACTGATCGGGTGCAGTCCTGCTTAGCTTTAGTGGGCGACCATGTGAGAGTTGCTGAGAGCTAGCTAATTTCTTTAGTTTGAGTTAAATATAATATAATATAATATAATATAATATAATATAATATAATATAATATAATATAATATAATATAATATAATATAATTTAAGGGGTGAGGCAGTGGCGCAGTAGGTAGTGCTGTCGCCTCACAGCAAGAAGGTCGCTGGTTCGAACCTCGGCTCAGTTGGCGTTTCTGCGTGGAGTTTGCATGTTCTCCCTGCCTTCGCGTGAAATTGTCCGTTGTGTGTGTGGATGTTTCCTAGAGACGGGTTGCGGCTGGAAGGGCATCCGCTGCGTAAAAACTTGCTGGATAAGTTGGCGGTTCATTCCGCTGTGGCGACCCCAGATTAATAAAGGGACTGAGACGACAAGAAATTAATAATATAATGTAATATAATATAATAATTAACCATAAAGTACTGTTAGGATTAAATATTTATTTTGGATTGTGTTATTTTTGTAGATCAAATTTGTTCATGTTGCAAACAAAAATGTATAAAAATTCAATTTAATTTAATTAAAACTCTTTTTTTTATGGTTTAGTAGTATTTTATAAATCTCTATTATCAATTTATAATCGCTATGGCCCTTCTTCAACCCTACTCCTAAATCTAACCCTCACAGCAGGAAACTGCAACAAAATTTAGATGGTAAAAGACGCCGTTAAGTATGATTTTTAAGTAATTTATATTACAAGGAAATCTGTTGTGTCCTCGTAAACCACATTAATACAGTACAACTAGGTTAAACCTATGTCATTATACAAATTAGTGTCCTCATAAACCACATTAATAGAGTACAACTAAGTCATACCTATGCCATTATATAAATCAGTGTCCTTGTAAACCACTGTATTAGAGTACAACTAGGTCATACCTAAGCCATTATACAAATTTAGTGTCCTCGTAAACCACATTAATAGAGTACAACTAGGTCATAACTAAGCCATTATACAAAGTAGTGGCCTCGTAAACCACATTAATAGAGTACAACTAGGTCATAACTAAGCCATTATACAAAGTAGTGGCCTCGTAAACCACATTAATAGAGTACAACTAGGTCATACCCATGTCATTATGCAAATTAGTGTCCTCATAAACCTCATTAATAGAGAACAACTAGATCATACCCATGTCATTATACAAATCAGTATCCTCGTAAACCACATTAATAGAGTACAACTAGGTCATGCCCATGTCATTATACAAATTAGTGTTCTCGTAAACCACGTAATCAACTACACAGATGTTTACTGTACCATCAGAGGGTCGGATATTGTATTTGTTTAAACACAAATTTCCTCGACAGCATTGAGATTCACACTGTGTTCGTCTGGGTCGCTTCCGGGACGTTATTAAAACACACCCAGACGCTGAATGTGTCCTCTTCTGTCTGTCCGGCACATATTTTCCAACCCGCTTGGCCTTTTTTTTATAACAAAAGCTTTTAAAGTGAATGTAGGTCAGGGTTAAAGGGAGATCGGATGAGGACGGACTGTAAATGTACTCGTCAAGGTTGTACCTGTCAGAGTTCTGGTTCACCTCTACAAACACAGCCGTCCCACAGGAACATTTCAATCGCTCAGGCTAGGCTTCTAGCAGTGGTGTATCAGCACATCCCTCATTCTGAAGTCACAGTGTGTTTTTTAGGTACGACCAAGGCGGAAACTAAATCAAAATTGTTCTTTTTTTAAACTGGTTTACTGAGCAGACTGTGGCTTTGTCTTTAAAAAACACTACACAAATTTGTTAGCATGTTGCTAGCATGTATTAAGATGTTTCTAAAGTCACAATCCGCGTTTAGGTTTGACCAAGGTGGAAACTAAACCAAAACTGGCTTTTTAAAAACTGGTTTACTTAGCAACTTGTGGCTTTGTCTTTAAAAAAACTATACAAGACTGTTAGCATGTTGCTAGCATGTGTTTTTGAATAGTTGTGTTTTGTTTTTCTCTTCAGTGTTGACCACTCTTCCAGCGCTGGCGGTGGTTCCTCAGCAGGCTGTGGTTCAATCTAAACCTCCTCCGGCCGGTACGCTACTGAATGGATTGGAGACGGGCGAGCAGCGCACATGGCTGTACCTGGAGGAGATGGCGAACACCCTGCTCAGCAACGTCCAGCAACTCAAAGTCCTCATCGCACAAGCCAAACAAGCCAGTCAGAGCGGAGCACACGCTACCATCAGCCCGGACAAAAACAGCAGCGGCAGAAAAGAGGTGAGCAAATATGACCAATCCTGACATTAAAATAGGATCCAAATCCCAGTGATTTTGAGGCCCACCACTGCAACGTGACATAGGAGTATTGATTGACAAGCGCGTGTAAACATTTCCACAAAACAGGATTTGCAAAGAAACTGGGATTAAAAGATCTGTTTAACTCTCTATGATCAGCTGCACCTCAAGAATGAGTTTTACAAGTTTTTAAAATAGGGCATGTTTGTAATAACCACTGGAATCACCACAGCTGCATAGTGTCGGCAAACATATGTGTGTGTGTGTACTGCAAACTTTGTAATTGAATTAGTATGTGACTCATCGTTTCAGAAAGGCTTGAACAAACTCCTCCACAAATACAATAAATAACCTTGATTGGTATTTTTGACTAATGAGCTGGAAGTCTGCTTCATTCATGCCTGTCTCTGGTACTGACTGCTGTTTATTAGTGATGGGTTGTTTTTGAACGATTCGTTCATTTTAAACGTATCTTCAATATGACTCGGGAACTACGAGAACGGATCAAATCCATTTAGAGCCGGAAAGAGATTTGATCCGAGTCTTTGGGTTTGAGTTATTCCCTTTTGGGCTAGTTGTAGCAGTGTTTGGAAGCAATTCGTAACATTTTAATAATATTTTGGCAAGTTGAACCAAATGACCGAAATGAATCGAAGAAAGATTCGTTCATCTCGATGAACGAGATGAAAGATTAGAGTCAATAAAATGATCCGGACTTCCCATCACTACTGTTTATCTGATGTAATGCAGGAGAAGCAGACATACATGTGTGAAAGGGGGGGGGGGGGGGGCTAATTTGCATTTAAAGGCAACAGTCACACTTTTCTCTGATCCTACAATGGGCATATTTTGCATTGTAAAATAAATCATCTGATGAGCTTTTTAACCTAAAACTTTAAAGACACATTGTGAAGACACCAAAGACTTGCATCTTGCAAAAGAGGTAAAATAGCAGCCCTTTAATACAGGCGAATGTTCTGTAAAGTTCAACTTTGAGAAAAAGCTAATGTATTTCAAGCATGTTTGAGTTCATTGCTAACAAGAATTAGCATGTTTCTGCTATGTTTATTGTGCTGTTAGTATTAATTAGCTTGTTAGTAGAACTTTAATAGTCTTGTTTAGCACATATCCCTGCTGGTTTCCAGCCATTTCCAGCATGGTCTTAGCTGGTCAGGCTGGAAAATGACCAGCTAAATCCAGCTAAAACCAGCTTGACCAGCCTGGTTTAAGCTGGACATAGCTGGTTTAGGCTGGGCTCCCAGCCTGGCTAAGCTGGTCAAGCTGGTTTTAGCTGGTCATCTCCCAGCCTGACCAGCTAAAACCAGGCTGGAAATGCCTGGAAACCAGCCTGGAAGTGGCCAAAACCCCTCTAAAACCAGCCTGGTCGACCAGCTTAAACCAGCCAACCAGCCTAGGCTGGTTTAAGCTGTTTTTTTTAGTAGGGATGGCTAAAATGTTTGATCTTAAAACATCAATTAACTTGTTGAAAACATTTTACTCAGTACTAGCATATTTGTAGCATGTTTAACATGCTAGCATTTATTGTCATGTGGTCCACATGTTTCTAACATCCTTTAATACTGTGAATGCTTATATCTTGTATGTTTGTAGCATGGTTAGCAGCATACCCTTAACGTGACCACAGCACTAGCATGAATTAGCACATTGCTAGCATTATTAAGCCTGTTATTAATGTTTTAAAACATTATCATAGTGTTTTCATATGTTTTGCTATGCTGTCTGATTTAAGATGTCATAAGCATGCTGTTGTTATTAATAGTGGTCAACATTACTATTCATATTGTCTCATAAACACCTTTTATTCTCAACAGAATTGTTTATACAGCAAAAAGGTCTCAAACGTGTCACAAATGAATACAGATTAGCATGCTAGCATTTATTGTCATGTGGCTCACATGTTTCTAACATACAGTGTGTGCTAATATGTTGTATGTTTCTAGCAAGGTTAGCATACCATTAATATGAGCACAACAATAGCATGAACTTAGCACATTGCTAGCATAAATTAGCCTGTTATTAATGTGCTTTACATTACAACATATTAAGTATAAATATTACTATCCATAATGTCCCAGATCACTGTTAAAAATGGTAAAAGTTCTGGTAAACAGTCAGCTAATAACAGAGGGCGTTTACGGTAGCAAAATGACCTCAAACGTGTGACAAATTAATATGAAAAACTAAATTATATAAATTGGTTAACATATTTGTGTTTTATTTGTATTTCTCTCAGTCATTTCAGAGTCAGTTTTCACTCACTGAGGAACCTGAGGGAAAAATCACAGAAATCATCATTAAGGTAAGTCTAGTGTTCTTTAAATATCATTAATACAGTATATAGCTACGCTGTAATTAGTATTCTGCATATGTTGTGACCATATTGAACTCATCAGATTTAATGGAGCAAAGCTTTGAGTGTTGAAATATGTCTGGCATCTGCTGATGTAGTTGATGTTTTCAGATGTGTGTGTGTGTTACGATCAAGCTGGAAGCACATATGACCGTCACACTCGGTCGCCTGCTGTGTTTGGCAGGTGTTTTTGTTCAGATGTGACAGAGAGTGAAGCAGGACTATCAGAATCTGCAGATGAGAAGCTGAAGGGCTGAGACACACACACACACACATCCACACACACGCTCTGCTGGAAAAGGTCAATAGAAAACCTCTTTTTGCTTATTAAAAGTGCATAGGAAAATATACACATACATACAGCATATTTTGTAGAACGTCCCAGGCTGCTTTATTTCCGTATTAGATTTTTAAAAATTTTATTATGTTAATATTAATGGTATATATTTATCCAGCACTATCCTTAATATTACACGCTATTGGTAAGTTTTGAAAAATTTGCTGCATTTATTTAATGACAAATACAGTATTTTTATAGTTAGTAATTGTATTATGATTTGAAAAATCTTAATCATTTGAATGGTTCATGTATTAAAATATAGATTTATATATATTTTTGGTTTTGGCATTGGACTTCTGGTTCAAAATATATGTGTACGGCGCATATACAGTGTTGTTATGTCCAGTGTAGGGTTGTGCCGGTAGACAATGCCATCGTCCATCGCTGATGGCCGAAAAACTTCACAATGCTGAGCCCGCAATCCATCGCCCCTCCTCACATTTATTTTCATATATAACTTATTATTTGTCATCCTAATAGCAATAACGGTCTTTTCATGAGCTGTGTTTAATGTTACATATAGCTGCCGCTTGCACAGCTGACAGCATCGTGAGGATTAAATGTAGGATTATACAGCACCTCTCGCGCTTAAAGTGTGTAGATTCAGTGGCAAACGCTGTTACCTGCAAACCCCATCCCACAGACTTTAGTGAATGGCTTTAGTCATTTTCATAGCAAACTGAAGAGCACAAAGGCGGGGCCAGCATTGCAGTTTTTTTACTTCAGCAAGTTCACATAACAACTGTTTAATGTGTTCCTGAGGGCTGTGTTTGACGTTTTTTGGTGCAAAGATGCATTTTGCATAAAGTGTCCTAAATCTGCGCACGCGGTGAGGATTTTGAAAACAATGAAAATGTATGCTCTACAGTGAACTCCAACCGAACTCTCTTCTCCTCCACCACCTGTGGGAAAAGCCATTAGAACGTCACAGATCACTGTGGCTATTCAAGTCCCGTGTAAAAAAAGTGATTGACAGGTGGTCATTTGTTTGTAACTTTATTTATTTATGGTTTGGATATGGGTAAAGCAAAGACCATGTGGGTCAGGTAGTGAAAACGGTAGGCTTCAATTAAATTGTTATGAACTAATTGATATTTAACAACCACCCCCACCCCCTGCCTACGACGGCATCGTCCATTGCGATTTTCCACATTAGACATCGTACGATGCCAAATTGGTCAACATCGCCCAACCCTAATCCAGTGCATCTTCAGAACCTAATCTGAAACATATAGTTTTTTATATATTAATGTTTTTTGAATTTCAGGTCAGATTTTAAAATAAAAATAGCTATCCACTGTATTTTAAATTATCTGCTTCCAAATATGAAGAATTATCGGTAAAGAATAATTGGTTATCTGTAACTTCTTTTTAAATTTAATAAAGATACAAAATATATATTATTTAACCTGTATATGATGTCAAATTCTAAATCAAGCCAAACTCAGAAAAAAAACATTTATTGGCCTAAATATCGGTAATCGGCATCCAAATACAAAGAATGATCTGTTATCAGCATCACCACAACTTTAAATTTCGCTGCATTAGCATATATAAAAGTTGTATACCGCTTAACCTATGAATGACGTCGAATTTGAATTCAAGAAGACAAACTCTGACTTGCAAAATTTGACGGTTAACACTACTGTGGTTTGTGTTTCAGCACACGTGCGTGAACTGCGGTCGAGAGGCGTCCTGTGAGTGCACAGGCTGCCATAAAGTTCATTACTGCTCCGGCTTCTGCCAGCGAAAGGTGAGTCTAGATCCAACATTCAATTCAATTCATGATTATTAGTGTAGCTCTTTTCACAATATTGGTTGTTTTAAAGCAGCTTTACCAAAGGCGCACATAAATGCATTACAATCAAACTCAGGAAACGTTAAAGTAATTAGTTACTGATTACTTTAACTAATTAACTAGCAACTAATAGCTTTTAACAGTTAAAGTTATTAGGTCACACATTACAATAAGGGTTGATTAGTTAATGATGGCCAAAGTATTTACTACCATGAACTAAGTATGAACAGTACTTGCCCATTAATCATAGTTCAACCTTTACTAATACATTATTAACATCCAAAGTCATGCTTGTTGACGTCAGTTAATGCACCGTTAACATGAACTAACAATGAACTGCATTTACAC